>NW_028190612.1:0-74268 GCF_048542155.1 Nylanderia fulva | reverse complement strand
GAGACTATGGCCGCTTATGTGACGCAGAAGAAACGTAGAGAGGGTAATATTTCTTCCCCGACGGAACATACGAATAATTTCGGGTCTCTTTCCTCAAATCGGGAGTCGTAGGAACCCTTTCTACCGGGCTCCGGTTCGCGTTTCCCGCACACTTTGTACACGTTTGTACGGTAACGCCCGGGTTTTCCCCGCAGCGGTAACATACTTTCGGCGCGGTTCCGCGCACCCAAACGTGCCGATGTCCGGTCTTATTGCAGTCCAGCCCTTTATCGTGCTGGTGTTATCTGCAGCCACCTGACGGTATCCCAGAGACGGTATTGAAACGGTAGCCCCCCGCGTTTACTTGAGCTCCGATATTTGAGGCGGTATTCGCGGTTGTATTCTTCGCGGCCTTTTTCTCTTTGCGAGTAGCGGTCGCGGCCGCAACGGTATCGGGGCTCGCGTTTTCCTTTTTGGCGCGTGATACGCCCAAATCCGGGAAAATGATTGTTCGGGCGGTAACGGGGAACGGTAATTTTTCTCGGCCAGAAAACTGCGTTCGACTTGCGTTGCCAAATACTCGAGTGTCGAAAAATTCTCGAATTCCTGCCGCCGAATGTGATTTGCAACTTCGCAACATATTGCCGATGCGCGAAATTTAGCTGCTCAGCCGGGGGCCACTGCGGAGACATCCGATTTAAACAAAGCCCTCAAACACGTCAAAAAATCGGCCGCGCTCTCGAATTCTCCCTGCGTTCGTCGGAAAATTTCGTCTGGGAAAGCGCGTACTGTAATCGGGGTCTCCGAACCCTCCCCCTCCAGGCAGTCTCAAATCCCCCCCAATCCCTCCAATTTCTGCCTCTAACCCTCACCCAATATGGGTGCGGTAACCGATAAGAACAACGGCAGGCACTTGAACAGATCCGCGTCCGAAATCGGTACTAGGGGGCGGGCCTCCTTAATACGCAACAAAAATGCTTCCGCGTCGCTACCACCCCGTTTCCCCCAGAAATGCAAATTCCATTTCCGCATGAGGTTTTTATGCCCTTGCGGTGGAAGCTCGTCCGGGTCCGCCGGGGGTTTTTGCCTCCGGCGCGGGATTGCGGTACCTAACTTGAGGCCCTTTCGGATTTCCGCTCGACCCATGAATCCCCTCGAAGGATTCGAATAAGGGAGGTGTGGGGGCAAATGCGGCCCCCTCTTCTAAAAAGTTTCTACTCAGTCGAGGTTCCGATACCCCACTGGAGGTTTCTTCCTCGTCGACATTTGCCCTCTCGCTATTCCTTCCTCGTTTTATGTAACAATCGTGCCCCTTTAAAAACGGTACAATTCCCTGCGTGCTTAAATTCCTATCCGCCAAATGATGTCGCGCTTGACTTTCCGTTTAGACTTTGTATCACTGGTGTGGATTCGCTGCCCTGGCCCCATCGGTAACTTTAAAGGGAAGGGTCCCAAAAATGGAAAAATTTAAATGCAGTTGAGATAAACCGAGCAAAACTTTAAAATTGAGTTTAATTTACAAAAGAAAAAGGAACGAAAAAGAAAAAAATTATTACACGCGAAAAAATAAAAAAAAAAAAAAACCCCATTACTAATACCCGATTTGAACGCATAACAGAAAATACTTGTGTATAAAAATTTTATTTTTTAAGGGGAATACTGAATTTTCGCTTCCGATCGCAAGTCAACGGGCTATTTTTTTTTAAATTTTTTTTTTTCGGGAAAAACCCATCGCGACACAAATTTCCGTCGTATAAAAACCGCTCGAAATAAACATTAAGGGTTTTCGAACCGTTCCCCCCCGAATAATTATATTTTTTGACCGCGGTTTTCTCAGGGGGGCCCTCGTTTCGCCAAAAATCTCGTGTTTGCCAGCCGGCAGCTTTCTAAACCTTTTTCGTCAAATTTAAACGGGGGCCAATTTACGCGTAAACCCCCTATACCTCGCGCAATTTTTAAAAAGCGAAAAATTTTTGGCGCGTCCACCAAGGTGGGCTCCGCCCGGAAATTAAAAAATGAGGAGCCCACCCCCCCCTTCCATTTTCGTTTTTCCGTCGTAAAAATTGCAAACCGCTTATCAGAAAAACCGAAAATTTCTTGACCCCCGCCGCTTTTCCCCGCACTTTTTTTTTGATTCCTTTTTCCTGAAAATAATTAAGGTTTTGTAAAGTTTTTTATGTATTTTGTCAATAGGTGGGATTTATTAAAAGTTTTTTGTTTTACAAAAAAGTGACCACCCTTTTTGTGCGCCGATCCTTTTTCCGCAGGCGCGTTCCGAATTTTTTTTTGGGGTTCCTTCACCGATTCTTCTCGCCGGCACCCGAAATTTTTGGAACGTGCTTGTGTATTCGGGGGCCTCTTATTCCCATGGATGTGAACCTTATCGATGTCAGTGAGATCCGGTCCGCTTTCATTTCCCGGGAATATTTGAAGAAGCTGGGCACCCCCAAAACATCACCGCCATGCCGTATCCACACGCACCGAATCTTAATCAGCTGTGAGGGGAAATTCGAAAACCCCGCAGATCCACCGAGGCTCTAAAAAGAAAAATTTTGCGAGAGCGTTACACAAGTCGGAGTTACATGGGTAGGGAAAAAACTGTACTTGCACAACCGGGTCTTTAGATATTATCCGAATTTTTTGGGAAAGCCAAACTGTCTCCACCCGTCAGTCGCATCAAGTCTTCGTTTCCGCGCATCAAGTTCCCGCCTTTTTGGGCGACACCTGCCCCTCCTTTCGCGATCCTTCCTGTCAGTCGTGACCCGAATTCAATCTCAATTTTGAGCGCCTTCACCCCTCCCTCGTGTCGCGGGCCCGGCTGAAAATTGATAAGTCCCTACCGTACGAGTACAATACGATCGCGTGGGCAATTTTTGGACAGGCACTCCCAAAACAAAAAAGGTTGATCCGCCCCAAATTTTGCCACGTTTACCCCGGCCCAAAGATGAAGGGGATACCCCGGGGGACTGGCGCATCACAACGGTCACCGCCGCATCACGCACAGGAGACATCGGAATTATCAACTCGAGGGGATGGTCTGTTCAACCACATGGTCGTCGAATTTTTTTACGCACGCCTGTCTCGAATGGGAGTCAACCACTTCGCCCCCACCAAACCCACCAGGGGAACGGGCACTTCTCGACTTCTTTAGTGAGGGATCTTGAATAAACGCCGCAAAACCGGGGGAGGGTCAAAAAGGGTTTGGGAGAGACATCACGATTCGTAAAAGCGACGTCACAAACCCCAAAGGGAAAATTCACCTCATGGGAGGCCCGTGAAAACCACACACTTGACGTGCAAGGGCTTAAAGGCCAAAGACCGGGGTTGAGGGGAAAACGTTCGTGGAGGCCAACCGATGTGCTTAAAACTCCTGGGAAAAATTTTTTCCTGACGGTGTCAGTCAAAAGGAACTGCCTCACGGCACGCGCGACACCACCCCATGCTGCAGGGGCAGCCACTAACCCATCTGCTGAGGCCCCCCACTTCCCACCCACGGGCCACGGAAAGGCAAACTGAAACACACCCGTCTCCTCGCAACCGCTGCGTAAAATCGCTGATCCTACGGATCACCACCGGGTTCGAGTCTTGATGCCCAGGCTCCGAGGGTCCTCATCTTGGGGCACGGCCACTCTTGGCTGCCCGAGTTTTCAACAGATCTGTCCTTTTTGGCATGGGAGGGATCGCTTGGATCAGCCCCGGGGGCAAGGTAAACCTGAATCACATTGACGTGACCAATGCCAGCCCCGCGTGGTTGTTTGTGGCCTCGCATCTTGCAGCAAGGCCCCTCTCAACGCGAAAATCGTAGCTGCCTCACACCCAAAGGGATTTCGACTGGCCGACCGGCTTCCGGGACGACTACCGCGGATTTTACTTCTTAGCAAATTTTTACGCATTGATCCCGAGAGGTCTTCGAAGGGGCGGATCACGGATGCCGACCCCCCAAAGACGAGCTTAGGGGACCCTGTCCGGGGGCTACGACAGCAGAAACCAAAGGCCCACGAGCACTTTCCCAGTGCCCGCAACCACGCCCTCGGAATTTTTCACGCTTCTGGGAGCAGGAACACACCATGGCTGGGAAAACCCACCCGCCGATAAAGCCAGATGCGAGGAACTACGTGCGCACGGTCCCCCCGCACGTCCAGTGGACGATACATGGTGAGGTGCCTTTTATTTTAAACCGCCGCGACATCGCTCGCGAACTCGTCGCCCCTGTGACCCCTATGGATGCCATGGAGCGGAAAGGGCACAGATCGTTTTTTTCGGTGACCCTATCAGAATTCAAGGAGAATCGGGAACCTAAAAATTTGGGAGAAGGTTCCCAAAATTACAACAACTGGCACCCAGTTTTACTTCCCGCACACGGGGTCCTAAAGGGAGTCAGCACGACCCGAACTCAGGTCGGTTAAAAGGGCTCCCCGCACACGGTCCGGAGAGTCGCTGAAGCACACCCCCCAGGGGGCCAACTTTTTCCAGCACTCGCTACGCCCTACTTCTTTGGGCGTTGGGCATGGGTTTTCGTGCCGCACGGACTCGAGAAAATGTACCGAAAAAACCCTCGTGCTCCGGGGACTGTCCCCCCTGAAAAACTATCCTTGGCGCCAAACAGCTTGACGACGTCCACTACAGCTGAGGACCGTGACCTATGGCTAGCGGTGCCCCCTTCCTCGCCATCAGGATCTTCATCAACTCGCAGCAACAAAGGCCGATATCCACGCGGAGTAAAGGAACTGCGAACGACCTACGTCGACGACGGGTCCCGGCGCCGATAGCTTGGAAATCTATGACCTTCGCGGAACTACGGAGTTTTTGCACGGCGGGCGGGTTTCTTTGAGAAAATGGGGCCCCCAAAGATCCAGGTGCTCCGGAATTCCACCAAACTCGCTCAAAAGTGGGGCCCCACTATGGGGGAAAAAGGTCACGCTAAAACCGGGCCCCGAGGCATCCTCAAGGATTGGTTCTCCTTCTAATTCGTCCGTCCCTCACGCCACAAAGCACGAGTTCTGCCAAACGGTCGGCTCTTTTATCCGAGGGGTTTTTTCCGCCTTCGTCCTCAGAGCCAAAAACCTGATCCAGACCTGGCTTCAAAGGTGGGTTGGGGCTCTCCGCTCCTGATCAGGACGAACCGCTGGAGGCAGTTGTTGGATCAGCTTCCCTATTGGTAAAATTCGGGAACTGCTGGCTCAACACCGGGGACGACCATTCGCAACTGCAGCTCCATGGGTTGGCCCACCTTCAGAGCGAGGATCGCCGCCGTGGTGTTCTCCGAAAATGAACAGAAAAAATCAATAACCTTTGATGGCAAAATCAAAGGGGCGCCCTGTCAACAGGTGTCTTACCTGTTTTGGAAATCGTGCAGCAGCTTCTTACCAGCTCTGATCCCTGCGCGCTATCCGGTTTTTACAACGACGCCGGTGCATCTGGTCCGATTTTAAGGGTCACACTTCATTTGGATCCGGGACACGCACCGTTGGAAAAAACCCTTTGTCGCCCCAACCAATTTTCAGATCCAACCCGTTTCCCGACCTCAATGGAGACACGTCGCTGGACAAGAAACCTGCCATTGCGATCGCGCGGTTTTTACTCCTGCGAATTTCAATCATGATTGTGGGGGACAGGACCACCGGCTTCAGGAGACGAGACTGCATGGCCGGGTTCAACATCGCGTCCCAAGGAAACCCCCGGAGCGCGAGCCACCGGGCTGGTAATCAAGGCACCGGTTCGGCAGAACCTGACCCCCTCCTCCCTTTTCCACCTGACAGGGTGCTGCGGGGTTCGGGGGTGTCGGCGATGGCTCAATAAGGCGAACTGACGCCATACGGCCCTCATTATCCGGCAGCGGACGTCGCCTTTTTCGATGGCTGCGAATGTGGACGCTCCATTTCCTCGGACGTATGCGGCTTCTGCGGGCCATAACCCACCAGAACCCCCTGCGATGTTGAGTCCCCCGGTCCTCGATGATCAAGGGTGCTGCGGTCGGGACGTCTCAAACTGCTCAGCTACCATCGACAAAAATCCAATGATCATCCCGGCGGCATCATGGTTGACTCGGGTGGTTCGTTCCTCCACCGCACGCTGCACGGAGGTGTGCAAAATGACCTCGGCCGCTCCGCCTGCCGGGCTTTGGGTGCCTCGAGGAAGGAAAAACCGTCAAACAGCCGCTACAACCGAGCATAACCTGCACTCGTCGCGCCCCACCCACAGCCTCCGAGGGTAACCTTCCTGGGAGCGGAGTAAGCCAACTCGACCCTTCCTCACCCGGCTTGGACTACGGGGCCAATCCTCCTCGGACCAGCAAGGGGCTGGAAACCGTGCGCACAAGGGGGACATCGCATCTTCGTCTGCTTTTTGGGCAAAGGCCGTTCACTTAGAAGTCGTCTCAGATACACCTCGGAGGCTTTATGCCGCTCTTGCCCGCTTTTTCTCCCCCAGGGGCCCTGTTGCTGAATCTAAAGCGATGTGGCCGACTTTCATCGGACGATCGGACGCTGCGGGTCTTTCAACGCCGCGCAGCCAAGGGCAAATGTATCCTTTCCGCCACCGCTCAAGGAATCCCTGGCACTTCAACCCGCCCCGGGCCCCGCATTTTTTGGGGGTTTATGGAGGCCCCGAAATCGACAAGTTCCACCTCCGTCGGGGCGGCCGACCCCCTCACGTTCGAGGAGTTACACACTCTTTTCACAAATTGAAGCCTGTCTTAAATCCTCCGGCAGGACCCAATATCCAGAGGACTTTCGGCGCGACCCCGGTCCTTCTCATCGGGGCCCGCTATAAAAAAATAATAAAAAAAAAAGAGAAAAAAAAAAAAAAATAATAATAATGACTCAAAACAATATTCGATTTTTACAGACGGAAGGAAAAAAAGAAAGAAAAAAATACAATATCGAAATAATGTATAATAATAAAAAATCCAAAAAATATTTCATATTAATATGTGTTCATTGGAAGGATCCAATCCCAGCAACCCCATGCCAATCCCATGCCCCATGCAACATACATAAATGTATATATCATCATATCAATTGTTTTGTGGGTATTGTCGATAGCTGAATGTTTCTATACTGTTGTATACAGTATTTTTAGATTTATGAAAGTCTTATTGTTCTTAAGTAAAATGGAAGTATTATATTCATGGTCAGAAAATGTTTAGTAAAACATCAAGAAACAATTTAGCCATTAAATTTCAAGCAGACATTACACTTCTTTTAAAATTTGATTAGTAAAATTTAAATATAAAAAGATATATATTTTATATACGTATACAATTTCTTAGTGCATTATAAAAATATAGTAATCTTACATATTATAATTTAATCAAAAAATACGTTTTAAATTTTAAATATAATTCCTTGCAACAATGAAATGCGTTTATGAAAATATTTTGGTGTCATTGTATCTATTTGATCTTACTTAAATATTCAAAATTTGTATTGTCTTTTATAAACTTTGACATCACGTACAACATGTTAATTTAAATTAAATGAATAATTAATTTTATATTGTATATTCTACTTTGCATTGCAGCATTAAATATTCTTGTGTCATCGTATCTATTTTGATTAAATATTCAAAATTTTGGTATTGTATCCGATAAACTTTGATACCATCTTCAACGTGTTAGTTTAAATTGAATAAATCATTTATTTTATATTGTATATCTTACTTCGAAAAATTAAAAGTCAAGACTTTTTTGAAGCTTGTTCGAGAACGCGCAGCGTGAGGGGAGATTTTACGACACAAAAAGATGAGTCACTCTCTGTATAAAGAATTTTAATTAATAATATAGTACACTGTTTGACAAAATACACGCATAAAATTTAACACAAAAATTAACTCAATTTCAGCGGAGAGAATCAAAATCAAAGAATAAGCGGTGGTCGTCAATACAATTTCCTGCGGTTTAACTAAGAGCGGACTTGCGTTATGCGGTTCACGGCGGAATGCGATAAGGCGCGAATTTCGGGTGCAAGCTCTCTTTTATGGTTTCCCGAAGAAAACCCACCCTCTCGGGAAACGCCAATTATTGTGAGCAATTTAAATTGTGTTCGAGGTGACTCGAGGACACAGCTCATAATTGGCCGCTTCGCTAAGATGCGCAAAGGACTCGCGTTTTGCCATGCGCGCGCGGTCGCTCGCTATTTCTAATTGGTGATTGAGGCCGCGTGGCAATTTTGCGCATGCTTTTAACGCGATAAGTATCCGGCGAAAACGGTTGCGATACCGCTAATTGTTTATACGCAAAGAATGTTTTGTGATGACAGGTTCTAATTTATGACATCCTTTTGCTTTGACAAACATACAAAAAAGGGAACGTGACTTTTATTATTGACGCTGATCGATGATTCTAGAATTTACTAAAAATTTACTTTGCATCTCAAACAAAGCTCATTAGTTAAATTATGATACCCACACATACGCATACGTATACTATTCTTGAAATAAGAAAACAAATATAATTTTATTATATATGATTAAAATTACAAATATAGGCTTTTAATTTGGTGAAAATAATTAAATATTACTTGTGATTAAAGATATCTGTGCACATGCGCTAAAGAAGACAAGAAATGTTCGGCAAGTTAAAATTTAAAAATATTCGAAACTCGTCATAATTTTAGTGTAATAGATCCTAATAACAAAACCATTATTTGTTAGTCCTAAAAAATGAGTTTAGAGGTGCAACCATATCCTTTAAAAAATTAGTTTTTACATTCCGAAGCGAATATTTTTGAAACAAATAAAAATATAATAGATTTCAATGTTCAAATAAAAGTCTTATAGCTTTAAATGTACTTTACAAAGGTATCCTTGAATTTGAAAAAATTATAAAATTTTTCAAAATATCTCCCTCAATATTTTTTATATTTTGAAAAATTTTGAATTATATATATTTTAATGCTTATGTGTTATGCCAAATTCAACTATATATATAATAAAATTATGTTGCGGAAATTAGTTCTTGAAGAATAAGATAAAGACAAAATACGAAGGAAAAAAAAATTTATTGCTGCTTGATTCATGGTTAGGACACTGTCCGAAACAATTAAAAGAATATATACTGGCAAACAAAGAAGTAAATATTTTAAATGAGAAATATTTTAAATGAGAAATATTTATCGGCTCTCAATATTAAATGTAAATATTTTAATACAAAAAAACTAGTGTTGTCCAATCTTTAGATGTTTATGATTATAGAATTTGGACAAATTTTGTTCGATGTTTTTCTGATAATGTTATTTTAATTAATTATGACATAAAATTACATGCACGTAACAATATAATAAAACTACAAAGATAATACATAATCAACTTTCTTTTCCAAGATTTCAAAATGTATTTAAATGCATTCGGCACATAAGAGGATAGTCTATCAACGCGGCTTTGATAATTCAATAAATGTTTATTTAATAAAAATTTGTTATTTTAAAGAAAAAGAATATACTGCAACGTCTTTTCCTGCTCCGAAACGCCAAGTTCGGGCAGAGGAGCGTTCAATTTAAAGATTCTCTAAGTTTAACTAATAAAACGGTAAAAATCGGTATCAGAAGAGTTAATTACTCGCCCTTAGGGGCGTTCATTAACTCACGGTAAAGTTGGGCGCCAGGCGCATGTGAATGCGCCACGAGACTAATGTGAACGGTACTTAAGGTAACTTCCCCAGGGGTTATACAGAGTCGTGGGTCTATAGGATTGTTGGGTCTATGGTTGAGAGAGAGGTATAGAGAGACATACACGTGGTGTTAGAATTTGACAGATATATATATTTGACACTTAGGATTTACAATTTGACATCGGATACATACAATTGGATAATATAATTATGTAGCAAACAGTAATAGATAAACTAGCGGTAGTTGTTCGATAGCAGAGCAAAAACGCGAGCGATAAGTGTCAAGAGAGAAGTGCGCGACAAGGAAAAGGACGTTTTCGCAAAAGCGATTAATTAGAGAGTCGATTTTTAGACGCATACAATGTATATTTAAGACGGACACTATTTACAGGCTATTTACACTGGTTAAATAAACCGTAATTTAATACGTGAATCCGCGAGCTACGGAGAAGGCGTTGCGTTAGTTGCTGGCTATACGCGAGCTACGTAAAGTCAGAAACGCGCCGAAATCGTACTTACACTTGCGACAGATATGCTTCTAATTCTGAGAGCGACTATATCCCGGTCGATCTGGGGTGCCCTTTTATAGCAACGTTTTTTTCGAGAAGATTCTAGATGCCTTTAGAATTACATGTTATTATTTTAGAATTGTCTCGAAGGACATTAGCGTATTATTTTTCGTAGAGAGAATGTTGTTGTTTACAGTTCTCATATTAGCGCTTGCTATAGGCGCTTTAGACTGTATACGCGCGGTGTCGCGATTGGCAAAGATAATCCGCGGTAATTTTGCCTAAATTCGACTTGCACTAGGGCGTTTTTAAACAGTAGTAAAACAAAAATATAATATAAAGATCTGCGAATATCGGTATTTCGGACTTGATCTATAAAATTATTTGTAATTATACAATGTGACACAGCTTAGAGAATTTCGCGACAATAATATACAAACGGGATAAACAAAGACAAAATCGATAAACGTTATGATGGTCTAACTTATTTTCGCGGGCACGCGGTATAGACAGAGGTCACAATACGATACTCCGAGACACGGCACGGTATGCAAAAAAAACAAGATAACAACTAAATGACGGTAATTTCGTGACTCTCTCGCACGACTCTCTCGCCGAGTCGAAAACAAGGAAATAGTTAACAAACTCGCGGAGACGGCTACACGCAAATTCCGAAAATCTAATAATCGAGCCTATAAAAAAAATGTGACTCTGAATATCTCGGTAACCCGAATTTATAATAATTATTTTCAAGACGATAGACTGTCGGCGGCACTTTTCGGAGAGGGCTTGCTTCGCGAAACGCAAAGTCGGCTGGCCCCGCGATACAATACTCCGAAAAACGAAAAGAGAGAGTCCGCTCTCTCACACACAAAACGATACGAAAAATGAAAGAGTGCGGTACTCACGGTAATTACGATACACGATCAATATCTACGGTACCAACCAACACGGATCTACGACTACTCGAGAGGCGGCTTACAGTTTCTGGCGGTGAAGTCGAGTCCTCGGGTCGCACTTTTGGAGTCCTGGAGTCACCCTCTCTGGTCTAAGGCACACCGAACAGTGGAGAGCCGGGCCTCGCGCGTCTCGGTATCTTCTTTTTCGCGCCGATCTTTTGCGCATTCCCTCGATGATAGGGCCGATGGCGGGGGCCCTAAGGTCTCCCCCCGCCTCCCCCTTTAGCTGAGGTAATTCTCACGCCGGTAACGTATCGCTGTTTGAGAGGATTTTCCTCCGGGTTTCTTCCCGCGGCATCTCTCCTTCGGGAACAAGCGGGAGGCTAGCCGGGCCCTCCGTAGTCCCCCTTCAGGATCGGCCCCGGGGTTGATTTGGCTCCCGGAGTCCTCTCGGTATCTATAATGTTTTTCAACGCCTAAATTCTGCGCGAGATATATCAAAGTAAATTACGGATACTTGATACTTAACTGCGCGAGGTCCCGCGCTCTCTCTCTCCTACGCTCGCTCCATCCTTCTTTCGCGCTGCGGCATTCTCCTTCTCTCTCTTGCTGCGGCACTCCGGCATCCTCCCTCTCTCTCTTGCTTCACATGTCTCTCTCCGGCCGCTCTCTCGAGCCGTCCTTGTCGCTCTACCTACAAATCGTGTCGCACGCGCATCGACAGGCCGATGCTGCGTGCAACTGCGATTCTCGCAAGGAATACGGTAAAAACGGAATACGGAAAAACGACGGATCGCACCCTCCCCGAAGTGAGGGGCGCTCCAGATCTCCGCGGCCTACCCGATCGGGCTTTTCGCCCTTGTGACGGCGCTCCAAAAGCGTCACGTCACAATACCACAGTGCAATATTGGTGATAGAATTGGTTTTATACGTTGTACATGGTGTAAACAATATTTTTATTTTTAACATTCTTTTTAACAATATCATTATTAAAACAACTACATGGAATAAATAATATTTTAATAATATTATGCTAATATTACAAGACGTTTAGTATAGAAATATTATTTATGTAACAAAACTATAAATATTATTAATATTTAGCATCGTTAATATGTATTGCGATAACCAAAGAGAATTGAATAGAGTGAAAGGTCCCATATGAGCTTAATAAATTTTTACGTCTTCCAGTGTCCTCTCGTAAGGCTGATGCACAACTTTGTCGAACAATATCTGCACAACTTTGTCGAACAATATCTGCACAACTTCGTCAAATATAATATCAATTAATACAAAACTTTGCTCGTATATTGTATATACAACTAATGAGAAATAGGAAGGCCAACTTATTGAGCAATTCTTAGAGTTGTTCTGTCAAATTAAAATTTATTCATATATATACTAAACATAAAACATTATGTATAGTAAAAACTACAAACATTTTATAATAAAACTTAAGCGAAAATTACAATCATTATAGAATAAACGTGTTCACCGCACGCGGTCTTCCTCCGTATTATACTACAGTAATTATTTAAAAAACAAATTCATACAAAAATTACAACATAATATCGCAAATTAAACATGAATAGAATAATATAGCTATTATAATAATTGTTGGATGTATTATTCTGATATTTATTGTTAGGAAAAAGAATTAATAAAAATATAACTAAAATTCTAAAAAATTGAAAATTTTTATTTATAATTTATTATAAGTTTAGGAATTTTATATTTTAAAATCAAAGAATAGTTTATAAAAAATATTAATTTTGGAGATTAAAGTTATAGTTAAAAAATTATTTTTTTGAAAGAACTGATAATTTTAAGAAAAATAAATAATTTTAATTTACAAAATTAATATATGTGATAAATTAAAAGGCCAACTTAACGAGCTAATAAGGTGTTAATTAAATTTTTTATTATACATCATGAAATAATATTACAATGATAAACGTTTCGACTGTACCACAGTCTTTTTCAATACCATTATCGCTTTGCTAATATGTCAAAGAATTGAATCATTTGCTAAGACAGAACTTATTACAAATATAAATTCTATAGACTTATAATGTGAAAAAAAACGCAGTATAAAATTCATGCTTGTTGGCTTGAGTTAAAGCGTCTAATCTCGAACATCAGATTTCTGTAGTTCATGATGTTATAATATGTAATACGCGCTGTGAAATAATTAATGTGTCAGCTCGAATATTAAATATTAGATTTTTAAATAAATAGTGATCACTTACATCTTTGTCGAGACGATAAAACTTCTTTAAAATCAACCTTTTATAATAATTCTTTTCGTAATCTAAGATTTTTGTGTCGTTCCAATTAAAAGTATGTGTAAATTTTACAATATGATCAGAAACCACCGAGTGTCTTGCAGAATCTAATCTGATATTATTTTTATGATCATTTACTCTTGTGCCTAATTGTCTTTTCGTTTGTCCTACATATGTAGCATCACAATTATTACACGATATTTTATATATGACACCAAAATTATTTTGACGATTATCTCTGTCTTTTTGTGTTTTTATGACTCTATTTAATTTTTTCAAACTTCTGTATCCTACTGTTATATTAGATTTCTTTAACTCTGATGCTACTAATTCCGAGATTCTTTCAATGTATGGTATCGCTATAAATTTTTTCTTATTTTCATTATTTATGTCGTCTTTATTCATATTATGAGTCATCTCTGTGTTTAATCTATTAATATTACAATTCCCCAATTTAATTATTATCTGCATAATTTTCATAAAAAGAATTTAATAAATGAAAAAATTACTGATATGTACAATACCACATTAAAATTTTACAGAAAAAACAATAATATAATATTTACGCGATCTGACAAGGGCAATGTGACAGTTGCAATGGAGAAGGATTTTTATAATAATAAAGTGACTGAACTTCTTACAGATGTTAACACTTACTGCGTGATTAATAAGAATCCTATCTTAAAAATTGAAAAAGAACTTAATTCCATCATCAAAAAGTTGCTAACAAAAGGATACATTTCAAAAAAAGAATATTATTTCATGCACTGCAGTGATTCCATACTACCGAAAGCTTACGGTCTCCCTAAAATTCACAAGCAGAACATTCCCTTCAGAATTATTGTATCATCCATTAATACGGCTCTTTACAATATAGCTGCATATATTCACAAGGTATTGTCACAAAGCCTTCCCCCACCAAAAAGCTATATAAATAATAGTTTTGAATTGTGCAGGATTCTTACTGGCAAAAAGTTAAGGAATTCAGAAATAATGGTATTATTAGATGTTATCTCTCTCTTCACCAATGTACCTATCAACCTTGCGATAAACAGTGTTAATAATAGATGGGAGTATATTAAGTCACGGACTAAAATTTCAAAAGAACAATTTATAAAATGTATAGAATTCGTCTTGTCATCTACATACTTTACATTCAACAATATAATCTATAAACAAATTTTTGGTACCCCCATAGGATCACCATTATCGCCCATAATAGCTGATTTAATAATGGAAGATTTGGAAAATTCTGTTCTTGACTTGATTAATATCGATATCCCATTTTATTATAGATACGTTGATGATATCATTATGACAGTTCCTGAGGAGAAGGTTGATTTGATTGTGGATTCTTTTAACAAATACCATGACAGACCTTAATTCACATTGGAATATGAGGATAACCGTTGTTTAAATTTCTTAGATGTATCATTGAAATTAATTAACAATACCATTTTTGTTGATTGGTTTTAGAGAAAAACATTTTCTGGAAGAACTCTATCTTATTACTCTAACCATCCTTTCTGCCAAAAAAAGGCATTGTTTATAACTTGGTAGATAGAGCTCTTCTTCTTTCACATCCAGAATTTCATAAGAAGAATATAAATTCAATCATAACTATTTTACGTAACAACGGTTACCCTTTAGAATTTGTTTTCTCCACTATTAATCAAAGAATTAAGTATCTTATTATTTCCAAACTAAATATCTTGATTAATGATAATAATGTAACTAAGGTTCCTGAAATGGCTGGAGATAATGAAAAAAAAAATTTCTTTGTCATTCCTTATGTAGATAACATTTCTGACAAAATCGCATCATCTATCAAAAAATCAGAAATGACCATAGGTTATCGTTGTCTTAATAAACTCAATCGATTCATCAAAGTTCATAAAGATAAAAATCAATTTTCAACTAATTCCAATGTTATTTACAAGATCTCATGTCGCGATTGTGATATGTTGGCCAAACTAAGAGACAACTTAAAACGAGAGTTAAAGAGCATGTAAATAATATAAAGTTAAGTGGTTTATAAGATCAGTTGCAATAATTGTAATGCATCTTATGTAGGCCAAACAAAGAGGCAATTGCAGACGCGAATAAAAGAACATAAAAATAATATTAGGTTGGACTCAACGAAACATTCAGTAATTTCTGAACACATAATAAATGAACATCATACTTTTAATTGGGACAATGTTAAGATCATGGACAACGAAAATAATTATTATAAAAGACTCATTTCTGAGATGCTACATATCAAGGAACAAAAAAATGGACTAAATTTAAACAAAGATACTGAGTTACTTAGCGAGTCGTATTTTGATATTTTGGATATATTAGCGAACAATAAATAATAATAGGACAAATAGGACATTAACGAGTAAAACATAGATATTAGATCATATATAAACACGCACGCTCTCCGATCAAGTAGAGTTTAAAATGAGCTGTCTTTCTGTATTGTTGGTTTGTCATGTGTCATCCTTAATAACTGTTAATAAGTAGCAAAATTGTCAAGAAGAACGATGATAGGTAAGCATACTACCAATTATGGGGGATACATATTATAATATGGACATACGTTGATCGGTAATTTTTTATTAATCGCAGCGCCTACGGAACGGGTTAATTTCTCGCATATTAACGATGAAACTATCCGAGATCTGAACAAAATCAGGGATCATATCGAGGCGAACATTGTTGAACAGGACGGATCGAAACACGCGTTAATTGCTCAAAAACTCTTGATTCTGAATAACTATAATTAAATTTCGATATTATGTGAATTGTAAGAATTTATATTTCAATAATTATACTGAAGAAGACCGCGTGCGGTCGAAACGTTTATAGAATGATTGTAATTGGCGTTAGTTTTAATATAATGACTGTAGTTTTATAATTTATACATGTAATAAATGGTAGTTGACTGAACATCTCGAATATTCAGCTCGATAAGTTGGCCTTATATTTATCACTTTGTTTTCAATATACGAGCGACAATTGTATTAATTTATTTTTAATATACGCTGGCCTTACAATGCGTCAATTTAACACAAAACGGACTGATTACTATTTTAATTTTAATTTTATTCATAGAGTTTTTGGAAGAATAACCGCAGATTATTTTAAACAATGGATTAATGCGAATTACTTGTTAATAAGAGCGAGAGCAAAATTGGAATTTTTAAGAAATTGTAAAAATGGCGATATTTTTCCTACACATTTAGAAGGTTTTTGCCGCATTAAATTTAACGTTTTTCATCACAGATCGATCAGAAGACTAGATAGTATGTTGTACAAATTCAAAACAAATGCGATGAGCATTGAAATCTTTGATTTGCATAGACAGGTAGAGTCATTACAGAATAGGATTTTTCATCTCACCAGCGGGTTATTTAATCGTTTGCCTGTACTCGCGTGGAATAGAATTTTCGAACATCATAATATTGCTTTTAAAAATTGCCACAACAGATTGGTTACTGCACACGAAAAGAAATTCAATTGGCTTAAGAGAAAACAACACTACAAGTATATCAACAGCATCAAACCTATAGATATACATTGTTCTTTACATTTTGAAACTTCACAACCAACGAAAATATCACAAAATTCTCTCAGGGCAATCACTAATGATGCCAAGGAGATCAATATACACATAGAAGCCAAAAAATTTCTCAATGATACAATTAACCCTTTTGAAAATAATAGTAAGAAAGGGTTTGTTAATCTTTCCAACACAGACATTCCGCCTAACGTTTCTAATCTGTTGCAAATGGGTGATAAATTCTGTCTTCCGAATATTAGTAAAAAAACAGCGATACATGAATTCATCAAGGACATAGAGAGTAATAGCAAACGAAATAATATTAATAATCTCACAACGATCAGAAATATCGCGGTTCCAAAATTTGCACAACTTCTGAACACGAAGGATAAAAATGACGTAAGTCAACAAAAATTACTTGGTGCACACAGAGATTTAATAAAATTTTGTAAAGACAATCCGAATGTTCTATTCACACGCGCGGACAAGGGTAATGCTACGGTGGCAATGGAAAGATCTTATTATATTAACAAAATGGAAAACGTTTTAAAAGATGTCAACACTTACACTATTGTTAAAAAAAATCCGTGCAAAAAAATAGAGAACAATTTGAATGATTTGTTGAAGAGATGGCTTAAGAAAGATTATATTTCAAAAAACGAATATTATAAATTACGTTGTAGTGATTCTCTCCTTCCAAAAGCGTATGGATTACCTAAAATCCATAAGGAAAACTATCCAGTTAGAATCATAGTTTCATCGGTTGATACAGCTCTATACTCGCTGGCTTCGTTTTTACAAAACACCTTACGAACTAGCCTACCCAAAGCGAAAAGTCATATTAATAATAGTTTTGATTTGTACAGCATATTGTCTGGTAAAAAGATTGATGAGAATGATAGGATGTTTTCCTTGGATGTGGTGTCTTTGTTTACGAACGTTCCTCTGGATCTTGCGATTGACGGTATTAACGAAAGATGGGATCACATTGGAATAAATACTAAAATACCGAAAAACGAATTTTTGGGGGGTATAAAATTCATATTGACTTCTACATATTTTACATTTGATGACATAATTTATAAACAGACGTTTGGGACCCCTATGGGGTCACCGTTATCACCAATTATTGCAGACCTGGTTATGCAAGATCTTGAGGATACAGTTCTCAAAGCGTTGAATTTGGAATGTTTGTTTTATTTTCGTTATGTGGATGACATAATAGTGGCCACCTCTATGACTAATATGACTCAGATTGTGAATAATTTTAACAACTATCATGAAAGACTTAAATTCACGGTCGAACAAGAGGTTAACCATAGCTTGAATTTCTTAGATTTATCACTTAAAATTATTAATAACAAAATATATATAGACTGGTATCAAAAAGAAACCTTCTCAGGAAGGACGTTATCATTTTATTCAAACCACCCATTATGCCACAAAATTGGAATAATATATAACCTTGTAGACAGATGTCTATTGCTATCACATCCACTATTTTTAAATAAAAATTTAGAGTTAATTATTAATATACTCAGAAGCAATGGTTACCCTCTTGATCTGATTTTTAACAAAATTAATCATCGGATAGAACACATCATATCTAAGGGGAGCATTATAGAGAGACAGGCCAACATAGAAAGAACAAAAAGTATAAGAAATGACTCGGTTAATAAAAAATTCTTTGTCATTCCGTATATAGATGGGATCTCAGAAATGATTGTTTCCTCGGTAAAAAATAAAAATTGTATGGTAGGGTATAGATGTCTCAACAAACTGGATAATATTATTAAAGCGCAGAAAGATAAAACTAAACATCCATGCAATTCGAATGTGGTTTATAAGATCAGTTGCAATAATTGTAATGCATCTTATGTAGGCCAAACAAAGAGGCAATTGCAGACGCGAATAAAAGAACATAAAAATAATATTAGGTTGGACTCAACGAAACATTCAGTAATTTCTTAACACATAATAAATGAACATCATACTTTTAATTGGGACAATGTTAAGATCATGGACAACGAAAATAATTATTATAAAAGACTCATTTCTGAGATGCTACATATCAAGGAACAAAAAAATGGACTAAATTTAAACAAAGATACTGAGTTACTTAGCGAGTCGTATTTTGATATTTTGGATATATTAGCGAACAATAAATAATAATAGGA
This sequence comes from Nylanderia fulva, assembly GCF_048542155.1. NCBI lineage: Eukaryota > Metazoa > Arthropoda > Insecta > Hymenoptera > Formicidae > Nylanderia > Nylanderia fulva. The sequence goes on along the minus strand of NW_028190612.1, from coordinate 55,262 downwards.
CAAATAGGACATTAACGAGTAAAACATAGATATTAGATCATATATAAACACGCACGCTCTCCGATCAAGTAGAGTTTAAAATGAGCTGTCTTTCTGTATTGTTGGTTTGTCATGTGTCATCCTTAATAACTGTTAATAAGTAGCAAAATTGTCAAGAAGAACGATGATAGGTAAGCATACTACCAATTATGGGGGATACATATTATAATATGGACATACGTTGATCGGTAATTTTTTATTAATCGCAGCGCCTACGGAACGGGTTAATTTCTCGCATATTAACGATGAAACTATCCGAGATCTGAACAAAATCAGGGATCATATCGAGGCGAACATTGTTGAACAGGACGGATCGAAACACGCGTTAATTGCTCAAAAACTCTTGATTCTGAATAACTATAATTAAATTTCGATATTATGTGAATTGTAAGAATTTATATTTCAATAATTATACTGAAGAAGACCGCGTGCGGTCGAAACGTTTATAGAATGATTGTAATTGGCGTTAGTTTTAATATAATGACTGTAGTTTTATAATTTATACATGTAATAAATGGTAGTTGACTGAACATCTCGAATATTCAGCTCGATAAGTTGGCCTTATATTTATCACTTTGTTTTCAATATACGAGCGACAATTGTATTAATTTATTTTTAATATAAAGTTAGATTCGTCAAAACACTCGGTCACCTCGGAACATATTCTTAATTACCAACACTCATTTAATTGGGAAGACATTAAAATTTTAGATTCCGAATCTAATTTTCAAAAGAGAAATGTTTCTGAAATGATTTATATAAAGGAACAAAAAAACGGTCTAAACTTAAAAAAAGATACCGATATGCTTGACGAGTCATATTTTGACATTCTAGAAAAATTGTCTTATAAATAAATAATAATAATAATAGGAGTCACGGTTTGAATTTGACACATCATCTTGTAACTCTGTATAACGAACACATTGACTTGGCGGAATCTTGCACTTTTAATCATAATCAAGATCTTTTATTAAAAAATCAATTAATATAAATTAATATATCAAAAAAATATACTTAGAAAAACACGGTAAAATACACTACAATGATGAACTTATTCGGAAATACGCTTGATGATGAGGACTAACTTTTTGATGCTATATAACATTTAATTGTTTCAATTCTCATATCAAGCAGTTTTGAAGATATTCCCAACTAATAATGTGCAAAAGGATTGATGACGTGGAATGGACTGTCAATTTGTTCTATTAACAACAGTGAGTTTGTTTACATGTTTTTTGACATATTTAAAAGTTCACCATCTCAGTTATAAAATGGTTAGCCTATTAGAAACAATATCAATTTTAATAAATGATATAAGCGTCACCCAATACAAATTTAATGATTTATCAAACCAAAGGTTCATTACAAAATAGACTCTAACGGGTAATATTTCTTAATTTTATTTTAAAAAAATTTTTATTGTTTTTTTATATTTACTAAAGAAGGCTGAGGTAACACCCGAAACGTTTATTTTTTATTATTATCATTGTATTTACTAACAAATAAAGTAATTATGTGTTGACATTACATCTCTCACTAATTTAATTTGTTCGTTATAGTTGGCCTTGTCTTTCTAAATGTTATTATTTATAATATTACACGAGCCTTGTCTTTCCCCCCCGTCGACCACCACCTTGCCGTGGTGGGGGGGGCTCACCCTTCGCAAGGGAATAGCCTTGCGAGGGGTGCTAAGAGTGGTCGGTACCTCCTGCGGAGGTACACAGGCCTGGTGGGGCCTCAGGGCTTCGGCTCGCCACCCTTGGAAGGCCACCAAGTCAAAAAACCAAAAACAAATATGATGGGACGGAAGAAAAAGAAGACCGTTACCGGCCCAGGGGAATCGGATGCCCCAGGGCCCGGCGGGGAGGGGGGTACTGTCCCGGCTTTTACCCCGTCGTCAACGAGCGACGGGCTGGAGGAGAGAAGGGGTGCCGTGGCCCCACAGGGTGTGGAGACACGGACCTTTAAAGATGGGAGTAAGGCATTGCCGCCGGGTCTTAGATGGAGGGACGTGGATCCGTGGTGGGGGGATACAAATGGCGATTACCCCATTGCGGATCTTTTTAAGGATTCCGTCGGGGATCTAGATAAGACCTGCGAGGCGACTGGGACCTTCATGAGGGGTCTCATTTTCGTCACAAAGGAGGGGCTGGACTCGGCGATCTTAATTAAGAACGCTAGGACGTTCACGGATTACGTGCGAGATATCGCACGGCAATACGTCCTAAAGATCGCCGAGTTAACGCGCCGTGAGTGTGTTCGGCTCGGGGAGGAGATGAGTGCACCCCCTGATCCCGGAAGGGGATTCCGGGATTGGGGGATGCAGACGGAGGGGGCCGAGACGTTGAAGGCCACGGCTCCTATGCCGGCGGGGCTGGAGGGCAGATTAGAGGAATTATCCTCGAGGCTGTCAGCCAGCTCTGACCGGATGGAGCTGATGGAGAAACGTCTCGGCGAAATGATTGGAGGGATAGGGGTACTGGGGACCCTGAGGAAGGAGACTGATGAAGGAGAAGGAGGGGGATGCCGCCGCTGGGGAGTGGGTAAGGGTGGTTAGGGGGAGTGGGGGAAGGAGAAAGGGGTTGGAGAGGGAGAAGGAGAGAGTGAGGGGAGGGAGGGAATGGAGAGAAAGAGAAAAAACACCACCACCACCGCCGTCACCGGCACTGCCGGCAGCAGCGGTGACGAGGATACCAACAGCGGCGGTGAAGGGGGAGGAAGGAAGAGGAAGGGTGGGGTTGGCGCTGGTGGGGCGACCAGCGTCAACGTCATGGGGGTGGCGAGGTACTACCGGTGTTTGTGTGCTGGTCACACATGGCGCTGGTGCACCTCGCCGGTGGACAGGGGCAGCCGCTGTTATAACTGCGGCTCCCCTGGCCACAAGGCGGTAGGGTGCCTGGCTGGCCCGAGATGTCCGCTTTGCGTGGACTTCCTCCGGCCGGCCAGGTGCCGACATAGGCTTGGGGAGCGGGGGTGCCTTATGACACCCCCTGCGGGGCCTAGGGGTGGAGGTCTCCCTCCCTCTTCCCCGTCGTCGGTGGTCGTGGCTAAGGCTGCGGCTACGGGCGGCGGCGGGGATCAGGGGAGGGGAACCCGTAAAACCCCGGCGTCGTCAGACGCCGGGTGAGGGTGTCGGGGGGGACGTGGGGACGCCTAGGCGTACCCCCCTCCCCCCCACAACCTCCGAGAGGGATGGGCCTCCCTGGCTGCGGGCGAACTCTGACCCCTAGGGGAAAGAGGAAGGCCGCAGTTGGGGGGACCTAGGGAGGGGGAGCCACGTATCCCCTGCGGGCGGACTTGTCCTTCCGTATGGGTGCCTGGCCCCCTCTCACAGACGAGACGTGACGCGTGGGGCCCTTTCACCGGGAGCCAAAGGGCACCGGTGGGAGGGCAACACCGTCCACGGAAGGGGGTTTCTCTCCTTCTAAGAGGAACCCCCTGATGAGGGCTCCCTCAGTGAACCGCCGAACCGGACCACCCTCTTGGGGGTCCGGGGGTTGCGACACTGGGGGGGCGAGGGGCGATGGCTCGAGCGGGAGTTTTCGAGCCATGGCTCCGCCCCTCAAACTCTTTGAGAGAGCGCGGCGTGAGGTCGATGTCGCCTTGCGCTGCAACCGCGAGGAACCCGTACGATGACGGGGAGGAGGGTGTCGCCTTCCGCGGCACCCTCCCAAGGAGGGATAAAGCGGGGGGGGGGCGGCTAGACGGCATGGGATACCAGCATCCTGGCCGCCCCCTGTATAACGCCCGTGAAGGACATCCTCTGGGGTTTTAGTGCGGTAGGTCCTGTCCCGGCTCTCCGGCTCGCCGATCTCGACTCTCCGGCCCGCTACGGCGGACCGGCCAGGCGGAGGCGCGGGCCGGCCAGGTGGGGCAGGGAGTCCCACATAACCCCCGCCTCTACCCGGAGGCGGATGGTACCATGAGGTTTCCCCAGAGTAACAAAAAAAAAAAAGCCTTGTCTTTCAATATCTAATTGTAATCTTTATTAAAATTTTAATTTAAGTATTATCTCTATTAATATTAATTGTTCGAATTTTTGGTAATGAGATATACTATAGATATAATATAAAAAAATTTTAATTAAATTTATATTTATTAAAAATTAATTTATATGATAAAATTTATTTTTTTAATTATATTTAGGGGGTTTATAATTTTTTTAAATAAAAAATATATTTTATTATAATTTAAGTTTTTTTATAAAATTTATATTTATATTTAAATTTATATTTAAGGATAATTCATGGATTAATTTAAGATTTTGTTATCTCTTTGCTTAATATTTAAGATATATTTAACAGAAAGTATTAGTACAGGATTTGGATACAGTTAATTAGGAGTCGTGAAAGATTATTTCTCCGGAGTGTCGAGATATGCTCCACTCGGTTCTTGGATACTCTCCCTACAGCCCTCTCCTACTCACTGATCCTCGAGCCCGGCTCTATCGCTATTCCTCTCTCGGCGGAATTTGGATCTAATATCGATAAGCCGCGTCCCCCTCGAATATTCATGAAGAAGCGCGCTATTCGATTCGCCATCCATATCCAACAGATATGTGATTGGATATGATTTTTATTCATTTTTTTTATTAATATTAAGGATATGGATTATAAGATTGATATTTTTAACAATTCAAAAAGATAGGGAAAAAGCAAATTATAAAGAAAAATTTTTAGTATTTTTAATAATATGTATTATTTTAATAATTTTTTTTTTTTCATTAAATTTAATTATATTTTATTTAATATTTGAGTTAAGGTTAATTCCTACTTTTATTATAATTATTTATTGAGGGTATACATATAAAAATTATGAACAATTAAGAGCATCATATTATTTACTTATGTATACAATATTTATTTTTTTACTTTTATTTGTTTATATTTTAAAATTATATAAATTAAATAATAGATTAGATTTAAATTTATTAAATTTATATTAAGAAATTATATTATAGAATTTTGAGATTATTTAATTTTATTTTTAGCATTTTATATTAAAATACCAATATTTATATTTTATGTGTGGTTACCTAAAGCACATGTTGAGGCTCCAGTTTATGGATCTATGATTTTAGCTGCTATTTTATTAAAATTAGGAAGATATGGTTTAGTACGATTTATAGAAATGTTTAGCAAAAGAAGGTTAAATTTAATTATATTATTTTTAGAATTTGTGTTGTTGGATTAATTATTGTTTCTTTAACTTGTTTAGTTTAGATTGATATAAAAAGATTGGTAGTCTACCGGCTGAAGCCGTGGGCAATGACTTTGAACGCGGCTCAGCCGTAGGCAATGGCTTTGAATGCGGCTTATTTACTCACCGCGTTGCCGCTAGATGGCGGCGTGGGAAATCGGCCGCTTTTCGCACAGAAAACACGCACACAAAGTTCCACTTTGCCTGCACGTGTAATACAATAGTATATTGTGTATCAAGTGCGGAAAGTTGACAATTGGTCACGAGTGCGGTAGATGGACGCACGAGCCGAAGGCGAGTGCAACCACCCCACACGAGTGAACAATTGTCAATCCGCACGTGATACACATACTATTTTGTATTACAAGTGCAGGCAAAGTGGCTTTTTCTGCGCGTTTTCTGTGCGCAAGGAGGCCGATCGCACGCCGCCATCTTGCCGCGGCACGGTGGGGGAATAGCCGTGTTCAATACATTTCCTACGGCTTCAACCGTATACAATGACTTTTAACGCGGCTGAGCCGTAGATAATGGCTTTGAACGCGGCTTATTCACTCACCGCGTCGCCGCTAGATGGCGGCGGGGGAAATCGGCCGCTTTCCGCATAGAAAACATACACCGAAAGTGCCACTTTGCCTGCACGTGTAATACAAAATATATTAATATGTTCTATAATAACTTTAATAAAATTAGGGTTTATTAGAGCCTATATTATGATAATTTATCATGGCCTATGTTTTTCTGACTTATTTTTTATAGTGAATTTGTATTATAAACAAACTCATAGTCGATTGATATTTTTTAATAAAAGTATAATAAATTTACTTCCTTTATTAAGGATAATATAGTGATTTATTTTATGTGCTGCAAATTTTTCTTTTCCATTTTTGTTAAATTTTTTAAGGGAAATTTTTATAATTAGAATTATTATTAGATGAGATATTTTTATAATAGTTTATTTAATAATAATTTGTTTTTTTAGAAAAACTTATTCTTTATATTTATATTTTTATAAATTTAAAGATATAAGACAGGCAATAAGAGCCAACTTGCGGATGATAGTGTATTATCCTAACGAAACTAAATTTTTCGTTAGGATTAAGTATCTGTGCACAAGGCATCAAATTTTACTTGGTCACGGCCAAGATTTAAATATGAAATAATCTCATATTTGAGATTTAATTTCAATAACCCTTTCACCCCCCTACGGAAATAAGTAAATGCAAGAGAAAAATATACATCCGAAAGTCGCTGAATCGGGAATCGAACACGAGACAGTAGTAATACTAAGCGGGTTCTGGACCAGGTCTTCTGAGAGGGGTGCGGGGCGAGGGGGTTTTTGGTGCAAGGGGTTATGACGTCACGCGGGCGGGGGGTCTTATATAAGCTTATCTTATCAGCTCAGGTTACCTGATAAAGGGCTCATATTACCTGATAAGGGGCTCATGTTACCTGATATGTTTATAAACAAAAGATAAACATTCCAGAGATATCTATTACAAGATAAGATAAACATTCCAGCAATATCTATTACAAGATAAGATAAACATTTCAGCGATATCTAAGTTTTCATAAACAAGATAAGATAAGGTAAAAAATTCTGGGTAATCAAATTCTAAGAAGAGCTGCCGCTGAATCCAGGCTGAGCGCCGACAATTAGATATTTATTACAGCGATATCTATTACCTATGATAAGGTAAAAATTCTGCGAATGGCTGCCGCCGATTCAGGCTGAGCGCCGACATTCAGATATCTATTACTAAGGGGGTTGTGTTTTGTCATCTAAACTTTCTCTGAAGATAAGATAAGGTAAAAAATTCAGGGTAATCAAATTCTAAGAAGGGCTGCCGTTTAATCCAGGCTTGAGCGCCGACAATCAAGCGGGTTGATACGTATATTTCTAAGAAATATCAGCGGTGAAAGTTTCGGGGCGAACAAGTTGCTGCCTGCAACCTCGCAGCTTGCGACATGTTTTTTCGCGGGGGATTGCATTTCACCCTCGCGGTAACCTCTCCTTCCACCTCCCCCAATAAGCGGCGGTTCTTTATTGTTTATCTTAGGAAGAAATACTAGCGCCGATAACCAACGGCTGCAAAAATTTATAAACAAAACAAGCGCCGAAAATCTACGTCATCTAAATTTTTCTCGTTCGTACGTTGACGAACAAAGAGTTGATCGGGATATATAATGAGGACCGATGCCGCTGCCGGGCTATAGTACGGTGACCACGAGAGCGCATGCTTTCCTCAAGGAAAAATAGTTGTGAGAAAAAAGTTTAGTGTGCAATTAAAGTAGTTATTTCTGTGCAGTACAAATAAATTTTTTACAAAAATGGAGAACGCGAAGAATGTTGAGCGCGACCTGTTGGAGCGTTCCCGCCAAGTCGCCACCTTGAGCGAATATTTCGGATGGCTGCAAGAGTGCGAAGAATTTATCGAAGATCTGGAAGAACGCAGCCGTGTCAAGCGTCCGCATCTCTCGATTGGACATAGGCAATCTCTGGTGGCGAGAATAGCGCGACTCGAGGGTGCAAAGGTGCGCTTGCAGAGACGGTATGTCGGTGAATCCATACCTAGTGGCGGCGGATTTAGTGGTGGCGGCAATAACATGCGTTTGGCGCGAAATCGATACAGCGTTCGATAGCCGTATACTGACCGGTGCGGTAATTAACGCAGACTATATCGAACCGCGTCAATTTTTGGAAAATGCCACAGACATTGTAGTCGAGAACGTGGAGAATGTGCTGCAGAGACACGTTAGTGTAAAAGTGAACACTGTTTTCAACGGCGAATTTGTGTCCGGTGACAAGCGCGCCAATAAAAGTATCAACACGAGAAACTTTAAACTTTTTTGCACGTCTGATGTACGCGAGTGGTACAAGCGCCGCGTAATCGAACCCATGCTAGCATTGTTAGAAGAGTTCCAGGAACGCTAAAGCGGCTGGGTATTGTCACGGATAATAGATTTGACAGTGAATGTAAATAAATACAATCCTATGCGCGCGGGATGTCGTATCACATTACCACGAAAAATTGTGACAAAGAAAGCGGTTGTTAATGTGAGATCAACGGACAATGCGTGTTTCGCATGGTCAGTGGTAGCCGCTCTGTACCCCGCTGATATACATGTGGATCGGGAATCCTCCTATCCGCATTACACCACAGTGCTGAATGTCCAAAACATTGAGTTTTCAGTGACTGTGAATCAAATTAAAAAATTTGAACTGGCAAACGACATCTCAGTAAACGTGTACATTATCGACAACGAGAACATCGTCCCGCTACGTCTTTCGGAAAAAAAGAAAGACAGACACGTCAATCTGCTGTACGTGGAAGACGAAAACAGCGTCGGGCATTTTGCGTGTATAAAAAATCTGTCTCTCCTCGTGAGCTCGCAACTGAGCAAAAAGAAATGTAGAAGATATATATGCGATCGGTAAGTATATATTTATTACACGTAAATTATATTTAAAATAATTTTAATTAACTTTTTTATTTTTACAGATGTTTACACTATTTCGGAGCGGCGGATAAATTGCAGGCACATACGGAAGATTGTGGAAAACTGAACGACTGCGCTATTCGGTTGCCGAGCGACAAGGACAAATGGCTCAGCTTTGACAACTACAGGAGGAAAAAGCGGCTGCCGTTTGTGGTGTACGCCGACCTCGAGTGTGTTTTAGCAAAGACCGAAGATGCCAAAAATTATCAACACCATCAAGTATTCAGCATCGCGTATTACGTACAGTGTTCGTATGACAGTGCGTTATCCGCGTACAATTTCCGCCGTAGTGTCGATTGCGTTGCATGGTTCGCCGAACAGCTTAAAAATTTAGCAATCCGCGTAAAAAATATTTTAACAACCAATGTCCCCATGGTAAATTTAACGCCTGACAAGTGGGCAAAATTTCGCAGCGCGACGCATTGTCACATTTGTAAGAAACCGTTTGACAAAGACGATACACGCGTTCGCGATCATTGTCACCTCATCGGGCGGTACAGAGGCCCCGCGCACTCAAATTGTAACTTAAATTACAAAGAATCATTTTGTATTCCTATAGTCTTTCACAATCTGTCCGGCTACGACGCGCATTTCATTATCGAAGACATAGCCACAGCGTTCGAAGGAGAAATCGAATTACTGCCGATAACGAAGGAAGAATATATATCATTCTCGAAAACTGTTAGATTGACACAAGACAACAATGCGAAAAATTATATCAAATTACGCTTTATCGATTCGTATAAGTTTCTCAGTGCTAGTCTTGACAAATTAGCGTCATTTTTGGATAAAGATAAACTAAAAATTTTACATTTGGAATATCAAAATTTATTGACAGATACGTTTAATTTATTGACACGGAAGGGCGTCTTTCCATACGAATACATAGACTGTGTGGACAGATTACAAGACACACGTTTACCGCCGCGCGACTCATTTTACAGTTCCCTGACCGGCGACACAGTATCCGAGAGTAATTACACGCACACCGAGACCGTCTGGAGCCGATTCTCTCTTCGAACGCTAGGCGAATATAGCAATTTATATTTAAAAATTGATGTCTTGTTATTGGCAGACATATTTGAAATTTTTTGCGACAGTTGTATAAAAAGTTACGGACTCGATCCCGCGTATTATTATACTCTCCCCGGATATACATGGGACGCCATGTTAAAACATACAAATATAAAATTTGAATTATTAACAAACATTGACATGGTAATGTTTGTCGAACGGGGTATACGCGGCGGGCTTATTGTTAGTCAATGTTCAAGCCGATACGCACAGGCAAATAACAAGTACATGCAATCGTATGACCCATCGAAACCTTCATCTTACCTCATGTATTTTGATGGAAATATTTTGTACGGATGGGCAATGTGTCAACCATTGCCATATGCCGATTTTTGATGGGTCGACGATGTATCAAATTTTGACATATCATCTATCGCGTTCGATTCACCTATAGGCTATGTTCTCGAAGTAGATTTAAAGTATCCACAGCATCTTCATGACGCGCACATTGACCTACCGTTTTGCCCGACGTGCGATAAGCCGCCCGGCAAGCGGGAGTATAAACTCCTCGCAACGTTTTACGATAAGAAGCGCTACGTAATACACTATCGTAATCTGCAGCAGTGCACGCGCCACGGGCTACGCATAACAAAAATATATCGCATACTACAATTCACGCAGTCAGCGTGGCTTCAAAAATACATCGAACTCAACACACAGTTTAGAACACGAGCGAAAAACAATTTTGAAAAAAATTTATATAAATTGATGAATAACGCGGTATTCGGCAAGACGATGGAAAATGTGCGCAATCATGTGGATGTAAAATTATTAACAAAATGGGACGGACGGTACGGTGCGGAGGCAATGATCGCGAAACCAAATTTTCATAGTACAAGCATATTTTCGGAAAAATTAGTTGCCATAGAATTTTTATGGTATATTTTCTTCCCGACTTATCTTTTTGAAGAAAGAAAATTCTCTAAATAGACAGTGCTAAGTATAGAGGTCAGTTGTGAAAAATTGTATTACTGTAAGAAATATTATTTAAAAATATAGTGTTATTTTTATCTGTACAAATCAATGTTGATACATTTTTAGAAACTTGGTGCTGGTAATCTAACTGATATATTAATGAAGTTGAAAGCGCTAAGTTTTTTCAATTAAATTTGTTTTACTTTTATTTCTTTTTCTCTGTTTTTTTCACTTATATATTTCTAATATTTTTCATAAATTTTTAATTTTGAATATAATTTTTCTAGGGAATTAAAACAACAATTTGTACACATAATAGTTTTTTCAGTTAAAATATTTTTATTTATAAAAATAAGAAAAATTAATAAATAACATTTTTTTGTTTTTATTATAAAAGGTTCTTTCAACTGATTGATCTATATACATATACACGTTTATAAATAAATATTTATATTGTATAAATAATCAATTAATTTTAATTATACCAAAATTATTTTGATAACGCTCATGTATTATTTACAATAATAATCTTAATGTGTTGATAAGGCCAACTATCGAGCATAAATTATAAGAATGTTCATATAAAAAATTTTAAAAATTATTTTTTTAATTGCACAAAATACATTATAAAAGATTTGATATTACAAAGATAACAGACGTTTTGACTGTACGCAGTCTTCTTCAATATTAATAGTATATTAGCTAACAAGTGCGGGGGATCGTAAATCGGCCGAGAGTGCGGAAGTTTGGCGCACTAGGCGAAGCCGAGACAATCCGCACAATCGGCCGATTTATGACCCGCACATATTGGCTACGATATTTTGTGTGACCGGTGCGTGGAAAGGAAGCCCTTTCTAAAATCCCATCATGTGCGGAAAGGGCAACTTTTCGCGCGCCGGTTGCACAAAATCTATATTATATAAAATTATTAGGAATAAATGTCAAACTCTAAAATAGACAGTTGTATCTGTAATTTATGTAAACACATTCTCCCATGGATTTCTTAATATAGCCTTAGATGTGGAGAATATTTCTTAATTCCATTGTTTGAAGGCGTAGAAATGTCATAGTTCTCGAAAATATAAAGAACCCACTAAATAGAAAGGATGATTTTAATGTTGTGGATTTAGAAAATTAATGTTAAATTACTTACATATGTGTCTATTCTTAATGAGTTTATAATAATCTGTTATGTAGTTATAACCATCTTTTTCCATTGTAGAAAATTATCATTAGTAACTCCAATTAAAAACTTATTTCGAGCACTTAAAATATTGATATACAATAATTTAAGTACTCGAAATAAGTGATTAAGTGCTCGAAATAAATGATAAATTGGCGTTACTAGTGATAAATTTATATAAGGGTTTCCAACGATAAAATGTGAAAATGTTATTATGAGTGTATTTACATGTCAGAGATTAAGACAAAATTGTTTATTATTTTTACTGAACCTGTATGTCATGTTTATTTATTTGTTTATTTTATGTAATTAAATTTTTTTTAAATTTTTTTCACATCTTTATAATTTATGCTCAATAGTTTTGATTGATCTATCAACACATTAAGTTTATTATTAATTATTTTATTTTAATTATACTATTAACGTGTTGCGTTGGCGCAAAAGAAAAATAGGTTTTTTTACCTTCTTCATCAATAATGTTTTTAGTCGCTTCAAGATTTCTGTAGTAGCCGTTCATTATAATTGCCGTTTTCATCCACAATTCTCCTGGATTATTTGGATCAAGAATCTTTCCGGTTTCTGGGTCTACGATCTTTATTTTCGCATTCTGGACTACAGTCCCGCAAGATCCAGCTTTGTGATGTGGGAGCTGAAATGTAACGAATCCACAGACTTCTGTCATTCCTAGAAATATAAAATAAATAATCAAATTTTTGCGGTAAATCTTTCTTGTTCACTTATTATATATTATGTTATTTCTTATACATATATTAATTTTGTATTTATAACATTTTATTACACTAAAATATTACCTACCATAACCTTGCAACATTTGAACATGCGGCAAGATATGTTTTATTTCTTCTTGAACTTTTGGATCGATTACCGCGCCACCACTATTTATGATTTTTAAAGTTGATAATGAATACTTTCTTAAATAATCCGTTTTAAGAAATCGATTGATCATGCTCGGGCTTAGAAAAATCACTGTTATCTGAATAGTAAAATGAGAAAAAAAGATTCATATTTTCCAATAAAATTATATATGTAACTTAAATTTATATAAACTATTATTGTACATTATTAACATATGATTTATTGTAATGATAAACATTTATTGCTCATAACAAATGCAAATCTCCGAATAAATAGACTCTAGCAGCAAATTAATGGCATTCTTCTAAGAGTGGCAAATTTATATGAATATTACGTTGAAAAAACATTTACTTAAAAGAAATAATTAACTTTATAACAAAGTAAATCCCTAAGAGCAACATTATTATTTTGTAGGCGAATTATTATTCTACCGATATTCATTTATATACACGCGTGAGCGGCGAATTACGTTTCCTCTCCCCCCCTCTGCCGCTGGCGGCGCTGCGTAAGAAAGAAGGGAGAAGGTTAAGAGGTCAGTTCCCCGCAGAGTGTGAGCCATCGTGCGTGTTCTATCGAGTACAGTTTAACCTAATAAAGATCCTTTGTTAAGATCCACTAGAAGCCTTATTAGAATTACGCCCTGACATCATCTAAAACTATCCTGACACCACCTACAACTTCAGAAGTGGGATCAAAGAAGAAGTTAGCGAAGGATCTGTGAGGTTAATACACGCACGAGAGATACACGGGACTTTGAAAAGTACGACCAAGTGTTGTGGTCGATGCAGAGAAAACCGTGTCTTGTGTTACTCGAGTAGGGGGACAGAATATTCCGCGCTGTGTGCCACGAATATTTTGAAGGTTATTCGCGCTGTGTGCCGCGAAGCTTTGCTCGTGCTAAAAGACAGAATATTCCGCGCTGTGTGCCACGAATATTTTGAAGGTTATTCGCGCTGTGTGCCGCGAATCTTTGCTCGTGCTAAAAGACAGAATATTCCGCGCTGTGTGCCACGAATATTTTGAAGATTATTCGCGCTGTGTGCCGCGAATCTTTGCTCGTGCTAAAAGACAGAATATTCCGCGCTGTGTGCCACGAATATTTTGATGGTTATTCGCGCTGTGTGCCGCGAATCTTTGCTGCGTGCAAAAAGACAGAATATTCCGCGCTGTGTGCCACGAATATTTTGATGGTTGTTCGCGCTGTGTACCGCGAATCTTTGCTGCGTGCAAAAAGACAGAATATTCCGCGCTGTGTGCCACGAATATTTTGATGGTTGTTCGCGCTGTGTGCCGCGAATCTTTGCTGCGTGCTAAAAGACAGAATATTCCGCGCTGTGTGCCACGAATATTTTGATGGTTATTCGCGCTGTGTGCCGCGAATCTTTGCTGCGTGCTAAAAGACAGAATATTCCGCGCTGTGTGCCACGAATATTTTGACGGTTATTCGCGCTGTGTGCCGCGAATCTTTGCTGCGTGCAAAAAGACAGAATATTCCGCGCTGTGTGCCACGAATATTTTGATGGTTATTCGCGCTGTGTGCCGCGAATCTTTGCTGCGTGCAAAAAGACAGAATATTCCGCGCTGTGTGCCACGAATATTTTGAAGGTTATTCGCGCTGTGTGCCGCGAATCTTTGCTGCGTGCTAAAAGACAGAATATTCCGCGCTGTGTGCCACGAATATTTTGACGGTTATTCGCGCTGTGTGCCGCGAATCTTTGCTGCGTGCTGAAAGACCGAATATTCCGCGCTGTGTGCCACGAATATTTTGACGGTTATTTCCGCGCGTGGGCAGCACGATCGCGGTTGCGTGTACGTCTGAAAGACGAATATTCCGCGCTGTGTGCCGAATATTTTGACGGTAATTCGCGCTGTGTGCCGCGAATCTTTGCTGCGTGCTAATGTTTCCGCGCGTAGAGAGAAATTGAGTCACGTATCGCGCGCGGTGAATCGCGCGTAACGCGATACTTGTGAATTGATATTCCGCGCGTGTGCGGAAATTGACGAGTGTATCGCGCGGGTGGAATCGTTGACGCGTCCTTGAGATAGAATATTCCGCGCTGTGTGCCCGAATATTTTGACGGTTATTCGCGCTGTGTGCCGCGAATCTTTGCTGCGTGCAAAAGACAGAATTCCGCGCTGTGTCACGAATATTTGAGGTTATCGCGCGGTGTCCGCGAATCTTTGCTGTGCAAAGACAGATATTCCGCGCTGTGTGCCACGAATATTTTGACGGTTATTCGCGCTGTGTGCCGCGAATCTTTGCTGCGTGCAAAAAGACAGAATATTCCGCGCTGTGTGCCACGAATATTTTGATGGTTATTCGCGCTGTGTGCCGCGAATCTTTGCTGCGTGCTAAAAGACAGAATATTCCGCGCTGTGTGCCACGAATATTTTGACGGTAATTCGCGCTGTGTGCCGCGAATCTTTGCTGCGTGCTAATTGTTCCGCCGCGTACGAGAGAAAGCGAGTCCACGTATCGCGCGCGGTGAATCGACGTTGTAACGCGATATCCTTGTGAGATAGAATATTCCGGCGTGTGTTGTCGCGAATATTTTGACGGTAATTCGCGCTGTGTGCCGCGAATCTTTGCTGCGTGCTGAAAGACCGAATATTCCGCGCTGTTGTGTCGCGAATATTTTGACGGTTATTCGCGCTGTGTGCCGCGAATCTTTGCTGCGTACTGAAAGGACAGAATATTCCGCGCTGTGTGTCGCGAATATTTTGACGGTAATTCGCGCTGTGTACCGCGAATCTTTGCTGTGTGCTAATTGTGCCGACGTGTGTCGCGAACATTTAGACTGAGGTTTAAACATTTATTAACACGTCGCTGTGTGCTAGGACGTATAGAAAAGGGAAGTGCAGTGTGTCGCTAACAATGGCGAGACCGCCGAGTGCGTATACGCTTGCCGAGATTAAGGACATTCTCCGCGAGAAGAAATTGCCGGCGACCGGTAACAAAGCTGACCTGATAGATCGATTGACTGCCAATTACCCGGAGATATGGACCACACTGGATGAACAGAGGTCACGGCAGAGCCGCGGTGTCGATCAGCCGATTGACGCGGGCCATGAATCGAGGGATGCCGTCGCGGGCAAGGACAATGAAAGCCAAGTAAGTAACGACGCATCCGTTGAAAGTCCTTTGACTGAGAATGACTTGATTCGACGAGAAAATGAACTACTTAGAAGAGAACGAGCTCTTCTTCAACGTGAATTAGATATCGTTAGACGAGAGAACATCGAAGATCATGGAGCACCGCAGATGAATGATGGCGGAAGAAGACGTAATGGTCCACCGATGAGCGAAAGTGTAAGGGCTATTCGCGACTTGTTGAGCGAATTCGACGGCAGTGAGGGTACGTTCTGGAAATGGGAACAGCAGGTACAATTGCTGCGAGTGTCGTACGCCTTGGATGATGCTGCGACAAGAATTTTAATAAGCTCTAAATTAAAAGGACGTGCATCCGAGTGGTTTCACTCCAAACCACATCATCTTACCCTTGGTATAGAAAATCTATTGGCGGCCATGAAGGGAATGTTCGACCTTCGTCAATCAAGATTGTCCCTACGCAAGAAGCTCGAAGAGAGAGCATGGCGGACGGACGAATCATTCACGAGTTACTTCCATGATAAAATAATCCTCGCTAATAGGGTACCGATAGTAGATGACGAAGTAGTCGATTATGTCATCGAGGGTATACCTGATCGCAATCTCAGAGATCAAGCACGTATTATGCAGTTCGAGTCTCAGTCGGATTTGTTGGAGGCATTTAAAGGATTGACGCTACACCCGAAGAAGTTCCCTGATCGCGAATGGAAGAAACCTATTGATCAAGGAAAAATCCAAAAGGATGGGAAATTGTCGACGAAGGAGAGTTCAGCGTTTAAAGGAAATCCAGCATCGTCGAGTGCAGATTTGGCACCACGCCGAAAGATAATTAAATGTTATAACTGCCAGGGAGTTGGACATCTGGCATCCGCATGTTCACACCCGAAGAAAGTTAAGGGAGGCTGTCATCGATGTGGTTCAGCCAGCCACTTGAAAAAAGACTGTCCCGAGAAAGAGTCGAAACCCGAGTCGACGAACGTTGTGAACTTGATCGAACCGATACCCGTTAGCGATCCGTATTGTGTACAGTTAAAGTTTTCGGTGTCCTTTGAAGGGGATATGGATCGTGAATATACAGTAGACGCGATAGTTGATCCCGGCTCCCCAGTGAGCCTCATAAAAACTGAGTATGTTCCGACGAGTTTGCGCGAACCGCTACCTCCTAACGGCGATTGTTTCTGTGGAGTAAATAAATCCCCTGTTCGCGTAATAGGCACCTTTTCGAAATTAGTCGAAATCGAAAGAATTAATATTCAGCTACGTTTTCTGGTAGTACCGAACGAAACAATGTCGTGTGCGGCATTACTTGGTCGCGATTTTTGTCGAGATCCGTTAATAAAAATCGAACTAGGTAAAACGGTAAAGATTACTAGGAGAAACGAGTCGACAAGCGAGAACAATTTTGATACCGAGATTATGCAAATAGAATATCTCGAAAATCCTGTAAAAGTTGGAGAAGAATTGAATATTAATCCCGGTGTCGAATCGCATGTAGTCGAAAGCGTTCGAAGATTGTATAACAAAGAATACGTTGATAAATGGGATTCGGATGCGAGCGAGCCAGAAACCGAGATGAAAATTTTATTAAAAAATGAACAGCCGATTACCTTCCGGCCTAGGCGTTTAACGTATGCCGATAAAGAAAAGTTGCAAGTAATATTAGACGACTTATTGAAAACAGGTACAATTAGGCAGAGTGATTCACCCTACGCTAGCCCAATCGTTCTCGTGCGGAAGAAAAATGGCGAGTCACGACTGTGTGTCGACTTCCGTGAAATAAATAAGATTACTGTAAAAGACAATTTTCCCACACCGTTGATAGATGATCATATTGATCGGTTAAAAGGAAAAAAATATTTTAGTAGTCTCGACTTAAGGAACGGATTTTATCATATTAAGATGTCTGAGTGTTCGGTAAAATACACCTCGTTTGTGACGCCTATCGGACAATTTGAATTCCTACGAATGCCGTTCGGGTTGACTAATGCTCCACGAGTGTTCCAGAGATTCGTCAACAAAGTCTTTGATAAACTCATCCGAGAGAGTAGTATCTTGTTATATCTAGATGATATTTTGATAGCGACTGAAAGTATAGAGGAACACCTAAATATTTTGAAAGATGTATTTGAAATAGCGCGACGATACCGGTTGCAGTTTAGACTCGATAAATGTTTCTTTGTTCGAACGGAAATTGTATATCTTGGGTATTTAATTAATGAAAATGGTATTCGCCCGAGTGAGCAACATGTTGAAGCCGTAACTAATTACCCAATCCCGCGAAACATAAAAGAGACGCATCGATTTGTTTGTTTAGCTAGTTACTTCCGTCGTTTCATCCCGAAATTTTCAGTAGTCGCTAAACCGTTATATGACTTAGTCAAGAAAGATGCCGTGTTTAAATTTGGTTCAGAGGAGATCAAGGCCTTCGAAGAATTGAAACAGTTGTTATCTTCTCAACCGATACTATCGATTTATTCCCCGACACTTGAAACAGAATTGCACTGCGATGCGAGTACAAGTGGTTTCGGCGCGATACTTTTACAGCGACAAAAGGATGGTATTTTCCGGCCTGTATTTTATTTTAGTAAACGGACAACAGTTGTCGAATCCAAGTATCACAGTTTTGAGCTGGAGTGTCTCGCTGTAATTTATGCGATTAAACGGTTTCATATCTATCTCGCCGGTATCCCTTTTAAGATAATAACAGACTGCGACAGTTTTCGCCTTACTTTAAGTAAACAGACAGTTAATCCGCGAATATATCGTTGGGCATTATTTTTAGAGCAATACTGTTATCAAATCGTACATCGACCCGGTACACAGATGAATCATGTCGACGCGTTGAGTCGATGTCATAGCATTCTAATATTAGAAGCTAATTCGTTCGACCGAACTTTATCTATTCAACAAGATCGGGATGTAAATATAGTAAACATTCGAAATAAATTAGAAAAATCTGAGGATAAATTCTTTGAATTGCGAGACGGTCTTGTTTACCGTAAAGATAAGAGTAAAAAACTCTTATTTATGTACCGATATCAATGGAAAGTAATGTAATCCGTACGTGTCATGATGACATTGGCCATGTCGGCCTCGATAAAGTTATTGCTAACATTAGGCAAGTTTACTGGTTCCCACAAATGAGAGAGAAAGTAAAGTGCTATATTTCTAATTGTCTGCGTTGTATAGAGTTTTCCCCTTCTAGTGGAAAGAAAGAAGGCAAGTTACACAGTATACCGAAAGAGAACTTACCCTTTCGAACGATCCATGTCGACCATTGTGGTCCCTTTGAAAAAACCAGTCGCGGATACAAATATATTTTAGCAGTAGTAGATGCTTTTACAAAGTTTTTGAAAGTATATCCGTGCAAATCTACGGCCTCGAATGAGACAATTAATCATTTGCGAAATTATTATCGAACTTATAGTAAGTCTCGACGCATTGTAAGCGATCGCGGAACAGCCTTTACATCAGATAAATTTACTGAATTTATAAATAATGAGTCTACTCAGCATATCCTCGTAGCTGTTGGTACTCCGCGTGCAAATGGTCAAATAGAACAGTTCAACCACGACATTACTCCGATGATTGCGAAGTTATGTGACGAACCACACAAATGGGATCAAGTTTTAGATCAAATAGAATATGCATTTAATAATATGTCGATCAACGGGGGAAACCCCCAGTAAACTATTATTTGGCGTAGAACAACTCGGTAAAGTTAACGATAAACTTAAACTAGTTTTAGATACTGATACTAGTCGAGATCTAGTGTTATTAAGAGAAGCTGCCTCTGAAAAAATTCAGAAGAGTCAGAAAGAAAACGAACGCTATTATAACAAGAAACACAAAGAAGCGAAACAATATAAAGAGGGCGACTACGTAATGATCCGTAATGTGGACACTTCTGTTGGTACCAATAAAAAACTCATACCAAAGTATAAAGGGCCTTACGTTGTAAAGCGAGTGCTAGGTTCTGACCGTTATGTAATAACCGATGTCGAAGGATTTCAAGTCACTCAAATGCCCTATAATAGCGTCATTGCCGCCGACGCGATGCGACCATATATATCCAAATAAATATGACTAATCAGTATGTTTATTTAGTCCATAAGAAATGTTTGTTTTATCCGGCGTTACTTAATATGTTGGATATATTTACTTAAAACGTTTTGTTCCTATACGTACGACCGAGACGGTCGCAATGTCAGGCTGGCCGACTGTAGGCGAATTATTATTCTACCGATATTCATTTATATACACGCGTGAGCGGCGAATTACGTTTCCTCTCCCCCCCCTCTGCCGCTGGCGGCGCTGCGTAAGAAAGAAGGGAGAAGGTTAAGAGGTCAGTTCCCCGCAGAGTGTGAGCCATCGTGCGTGTTCTTTCGAGTACAGTTTAACCTAATAAAGATCCTTTGTTAAGATCCACTAGAAGCCTTATTAGAATTACGCCCTGACATCATCTAAAACTATCCTGACACCACCTACAATTTACTGCTTATTAAAAAAATACAAGTATCTAGCAACAAGTCACATAATTTTGATATATGTATCTTCAGTATTATTGTTTTTAAATCACAAAAAAACAGATATTAAAAAATATTAGCTCTTACGATTTTACAAGAAAAAAATCTCTTATAAATGAAGTAAATAATAAGTTTTAAAACATATATAGGGTTATCGCAATTTTCTCTGTTAGCTTTCACACCTTATATTTTTCAATTAGTGTACACGTCATTTCTTCATTAAATTCCGGATAAATAATCGCTTTGGCGCCCTGCACGATCGATTTTAGATTCATCATTATTCCGCTGATCCAATAAAGTGACGAGAACCACATTGCCACCGCATTGGCCAAATCTATATTTGTATCTTCGCCGATAAATAATAGACAATCCTAAAAAAATCATAAAAATGAAAAGGTCAGGCCATGTTCAAAAGAAAGTACTAAAAAATTTAAACGATCTAATAATAAATTATCACGAAAAGTAACTGATATGTTATTCAAGGTGCCAGTTCAAAGTGAACATACGTAAAGTGTATATTATCTAAATTTAGTAATAATATATTACCATGAAAAGTAACTGTGATATTTTATTCAAGGTGCAAGTTCACATTGAATATACATACATATAAGTAAAACTGATTACAATTTGATTCTAGAAAATAAGTGCGATATGTTATTCTTAGTGCACAAAATATAATAGTCGTTTATAGAGATTTGATTTGAAATTCATACTAGCCCGTACAATGAAAAATAATTGCTCGTAATGCCAGAGTACCAATTTGTTAATGACTCAGAAAAATAACATGGCGGCCTGCTCTCAAAAAACTATGATGTTTCTCGATGTCTATTTAGAAATAATGTCAAAGCTCTTACAGAATAATTACTACAACATTTGAAATACGAAAAGTATTACATTAGAAGAAGATTAGATTAGAATAAGGATTCAACGTATTTTTAAAAGTTCTACACACACAACGAAGTGAATATACAAAACTATATACAAATACCTTTTTCTTCTGTGTTTCTGAAGAAAATTGTAAGTTGTCAAATGAAACCTTGCACTTTGAGAACCATGTCACTTACTTTTCAGAGTCAAATTGATAAATTTTTTTTGTATATTTTAATGAT
This sequence comes from Nylanderia fulva, assembly GCF_048542155.1. Classification (NCBI taxonomy): domain Eukaryota; kingdom Metazoa; phylum Arthropoda; class Insecta; order Hymenoptera; family Formicidae; genus Nylanderia; species Nylanderia fulva. The sequence continues at coordinate 33,734 of NW_028190612.1, read as the reverse complement.
ATTTATTTCTCACTTGTATCTTGAATAATTAATATGTAATTTTTTATTGTATATTACGACAAATAATCAGTAAACTTTTTAAGCGTATAGCTTTATTGTAGTTGACCTGAGAACTGTACATTTATAAATTTTAATTAATATACACCCGTTTCGAGCAACAAGGCAAAGTTTTCTGATCAATAACTTACTCCCTGAAAATACGGTATAACACAAATCGGAAGTTGATACGAAAATTCGAAATTTTACTAAAGAAAGATTGGAGGTTTTTAATTTATACAATTTTCACAACTCTTATTTCAATTATTTATTCTACCCATCGAAAGTTTTTTGAGAGCAGGCCGCCATGTTATTTTTCTGAGTCATTAACAAATTGGTACTCTGGCATTACGAGCAATTATTTTTCATTGTACGGGCTAGTATGAATTTCAAATCAAATCTCTATAAACGACTATTATATTTTGTGCACTAAGAATAACATATCGCACTTATTTTCTAGAATCAAATTGTAATCAGTTTTACTTATATGTATGTATATTCAATGTGAACTTGCACCTTGAATAAAATATCACAGTTACTTTTCATGGTAATATATTATTACTAAATTTAGATAATATACACTTTACGTATGTTCACTTTGAACTGGCACCTTGAATAACATATCAGTTACTTTTCGTGATAATTTATTATTAGATCGTTTAAATTTTTGAGTACCTTCTTTTGAACATGGCCTGACCTTTTCATTTTTATGATTTTTTTAGGATATCACTTACTTTTTAAAGTACAGATATATAGAGCAGCTTTCTAGTAATTCAAGTATTACAAATATATGTATTTTCGATTCTTATCACATAACTTTGTATAAGTAACAATTTATGCAATACAGTTCAAAATAATTGAAATATATGGTATATATGTACATATATAAAATATATAATTATATTATAGTATACATATATATTTTATTTAATCATATATGTAAATGTTTGTATAATTGTAATAACTTTTAACGATACATTGCACATTTATTTCAATTGCAACAGAATGAATTTATATTCTTGTATGAATATTGAAAATAAAGAATGGGCCCCTCCATCGCCCATTCTCGTGAGAACGCAACCATATATTTTTCTTCGTCTCTCCGATTTTAACACGACATACATATTTCTGTCTGATAATTTTTTTCTTGATGATACTTTTTGAAATGTCATGAAGCCTAGGTCAAATTAGAAACTTATTGCACTCGTTTTAATGCAGCGCTTACAGCAGCTTTTATAAAGCGCCAGAGCAGCCGATATTTTATTTTGGCGCTTACGGCAACTTTTATACAGCGCTAGAACAGAGCATGTTTTAATGTAGCGTTTATGGCAGCCTTTATACAGCGCCATTATTTAATCTGTTTTAAGAACAATGTTTATGCCCCTTGTGCTCCTTTGGGCCATTTTTTCTTGAACACTTCCATATCATTAGAGTAATACCATTCCGATTTTGTGTCAGCTCTCAACATACACGTGTAGTGACCACGATTCATTTCTTCACCTTCGTGAAATATAGCGCTTATTAGCTTGTACTTTTTTTTATTAATCGTGATATTACTCGTCGGCACGGCGGTCATTCGATTGTTGATAATTTTTTTAGAAGCACCGTTTATAAAAGTATATAAATTGAGCTGTATTACTACGACGGATAAAGTTGATTCGATTACGGTTTTCTTTTTCAACACGGTGCCCTTACATTCGTTACAATTGCCGTTTATCGTTTCCCATTTAGAAAATTCTACATTAATCAAACTTTGTAGAGTGACACCTTTTTTCCTTTTTAATGTCGAATGTATAGGTAATATTAACAAACTACTGCTTTCCAGCTTAGTTACATTGTAATTACATTTGACATTCGAGCAACATGTTACGTGCTTTAATTCGAGTTTTAATACATCATTGATGTCGGAATACGTCGACATTAGAGCCGTAAAAAATTCCGAAACATCTTGTTGTGTTCGTTCTTCGAAGCGTTTTCCGACAGATCTTCTAACCGCTTGAATGTTGCAATATTTACGTTCACCATACGCGCAGATAGCATCAGTCAATGCATTCGATGCTTTATTTTTCAGTATTTGTTGCCTAATACGTACGCAATGAAACGCACATTGTAATATTACATTAGCGTAACACGAAACAGCATCGTTATTGCAAAGGCCATATATTTTCCACGTAACTATACTTTCTGGTTCCTCACAATCATAATTCTGCACATCATCAATGATATAAGGGATAGCCCATCGACGATCGTACATTTTCACAACCTTTTTCTCGGACCGATTGATTTGTGGCAGTTCAGATTTGAATATAGATCTCAGTCGATTATATTCCACAATGGCTCTCGAGTTTGCTTTAACTGATGCTGGATTGAAATTTATCAAATGTAGGCCTTCCAATTTACTTACTCGTGACAAACCTACATAGGCTTGACCATCACTGAATACAGTCGTTCCTAAATCCATCATTGCATTGTTACATGTAATTCCTTCGATTATAAATAATTCGACATTCTTTAATTTGTCTCTCAAAGTTTTCAAGACCATGTCTGACAATTGCGTATATTTTGGTGTAGATTCATGACTAACCGGTAGTTGAAACATTCTATGGATTGTCAAGCCATCGATATTGAATGCTGCGATACCCGTGGGAGCAGATATGGCAGTCGTTTTTTCCAAATTTATTCTGATCCAATGTTTAATCGTTTCAATTAGAAAACTTTTCCCTGTACCACCCTCGCCACTTACGTACAGTCGCAGAATCTGATTCTTATCTTGTAAAACTTGGCATACTCCATCAAAGACTCTTTTCTGGTCTTTGTTCAATTGCGACATCATTTGCGATAAATCAATCGGGTCGTCAATCTTACCAAAATCTTCCAGATCTTTCATCGCGTCGTCAGCTTCTATCGGATTACAATCCAGTTCATCGTCATCGGATTTGTCTCTATCTGCTGTTTTTAGATCATTTTCGCGCTTCTCGATTAATTCAGCAACGTTCTCAAAAGCTTTCTGTATTTCTTCGAGCCTTTCGTGATATTTCATTGCCTTCGTTAAAACAGACTCTGAATTCTTAAAGGCATCCGTGTAAGTCTCGAATGTACCTTTGAGTTCACTCAAATCTCTTCATGGTTTGAACAGAAGAAGCAGCGAGTAGAAGTATTTTTCGGGCTCAGTTTTTATATTAAATCGATAATGGTTAATTAAATAACCCTTTTTTCGTTTTTTTAAAAATAAACCCGATGCCAGTTTGTAACACTTGACTTCGTCATTATTTGACATCTGTTTCGTAATTTCCCAGAATCTGGCAAAATCGTACAAATTCAATGATTCTAATTCCTGAGGTCTATTTGGATAGTAATCATCGATGAGTGACGAACAGTAAATATTCATAGAATTTTCATCAAGAGCTTAAATTTCATTAAATGTTTTAACTTTTCTATTTCTCACCTCATTAACATCGATCCATTTGACCATGGTATCATTATCCGTACCGTACAAGGGATTCCCTAATAGTGTATCCGCAGCTTCTAAAGCACCGCATTCTCTGTTATTTAATGAACGCATTGCAAAATTCCACAGTTTCGATGCCAAGGACTTATTCGAATCTATCACTTCAAAGTCTGTATTGCATTTTTCCGACTTTGTCGTGTATTTTGTTAAATATGAGTTTAAAAACTCTGATTTTTCTCTAATAAATTGTATGTCCATATTTCCCTTCCAGGCTAATTTGATAGACGGATTATAATCATTTATAAACCTTTCCGACTCCTTGCGAGGAAGATCGTACAATTTGCTCTTACTGCGTAAATTTTTTCTACCGACTATCGAAGTGATAACGTCTCTTAAAACGAAATTCTCAGTAACTGGCCGAGGAAAATCGAACCGACACTTTCTGTATATATTAGTTTCCGTTTTTTTCGTACGCATGCAATACGTGTTATGTTTATGATTCTGATCACTTATTACCGTATCGTACAACGTTGGCGAAACATTTTCATCTTTCACACGTTACGTATTTTTGAATAAACGTAGCAACTTCTTCATCCGGCGATTTTCCTAATACTGGAGCATCTTTTATCCAAATCATACAATGCATGTGCTGCATACTTCTACGTTGATATTCCAGTCGCCAGAAGTAATGAATAACCTTTCCTATAGGATTATCAGACGAACAAATAAAATCAATCATGGCTTTGAATTTTATGCACATGAATCTAGAAGTACTTACAGGATCGTATGCGATTAGTTCGTTGATGCCTAACTTCTCTTTATCGGGATTCATATTTCGTAAATATTCACCCAAATCGGACCATTTCCATTCACTAGGACTCAAAGTCAAAAACCACGTCGCTGGACCGTAATGCAAAGTCATGCATTTTACATTATTGGACGGTTGTCGCCAAAATTGATCCTTATTTCTCAATTTTGCGAAAATACTCATTAAATTCGATTCTAATTGGTAACTTTTCAATTCGTTCAAGTATCTACCAGCAGTGTATCTCTCTCGTGGGTTAGTAACCATCATCGTATAATAGATACCACTTTTCAACTGTCGGTAGTTAGCATCATTGAGAAGGAAGAACAGATACTGCAGATTCAACCTGAATCTACTATGTTTCGACATCAATCGTGTTCTAATAAATAAATATTCCGGCAATGCAAAGTTTCTATCTTCTCGTTGTCCATTGACACCATCAGGATATAAATCAGGGAAACACATGACATCCAGATATTTATAACGATTATCCATTGGAAAATCTTCAATTTTCACCATTTGATAAAGCTTCAATGCAGATTCGTTATCGATTCTTTTCGCGTGTATTGGGTATATTGTATACTGATCGTTAATATCCGAATGTTCAGTGATTTGTGTGAGAAAAGCCGTACGTTTTAAAACGGTTTGATCATTATTATTTTTGTTTTGCTGTACATTGTACAAATTCAATGCTGGTAATTCCTCAACCACCTCATTTATTTCGTCATTGTCGCTTTCCTCATCGACAATCCTATATTCTGTTTCCTGCAACTTATCCTTTAATAGATCATCAGATGACGCTGGAAGACGAATTTTTGAGTAATGAGGATTATTTTCTTTCAACCATTGTAAAGCCTTATACATTTTATTAATATCTACCAAATTTTCCCAAACCACTTTAGATTTCTTGGGTATACCTCGAACGAGAATGTGCAACTCGTGATTCAAATTTATAGGATCTTCCGGAGGACATACCTTATCCAATGTTTCTTGTAAAGGCAGAGGCAAATGAAATGTTCTACCTTTTCCTAAACAGAGTTCGATTATATAAGTTTCTTGATTTAAAATGTGCTATATTTAAATCATTTAATTATTTTTTTCGTTCAAGTACAATTAACAGCAAAAACTGCATATACGTAGGTTTGTATTTGACTCTACTGCCATTACTTGAAACAAATACATTATTCGATATTAACAAATTGGAACTCTGGAATTACGAGTAATTATTTTTCATTGTACAGACTAAGTTTAAATTTTTGAGGACCTTCTTTTGAACATGGCTTGACCTTTTCATTTTTATGATTTTTTGAAGATAGGGTGAGAGAGGACGAATGAGGGTAAGAGAAGACGAGATAGGCGAAAGAGGGTGAAAGAGAACGAAAGAGGGTGAGAAAGGACGTACGAGGGTGAAAGAGGCGAGAGAGGGTGAGAGAGGACGAAAGAGGGTGAAAGAGGACAAAAGAGGTCGAAAGAGGGTGAGAGAGAACGAAAGAAGGTGAAAGAGGACGAAAGAGGGTGAGAGAGGACGAAAGAGTGTGAAAGAGGTCGAAAGAGGATGAGAGAGGGCAAAAGAGGGTGAGAAATAATGAAAGAGGGTGAGAGAGGACGAAAGAGAGTGAAAAAAGGTGAAAGAGGACGAAAGAGGGTAAAAGAGGGTGAGAAAGAATGAAAGAGGGTGAGAGAGGACGAAAGAGAGTGAAAGAGGACGAAAGAGAGTGAAAGAGGACGAAAGAGGGTGAAAGAGGACGAAAGAGGGTGAGAGGGAATGAAAGAGGGTGAGAGGAAATGAAAGAGGGTGAAAGAGGGTGAGAGAGAATGAAAGAGGGTGAGGAGAGGACGAAAGAGGGTGAGAGAGGACGAAAGAGGGTGAAAGAGGACGAAAGGGGGTGAGAGGGAATGAAAGAGGGTGAAAGAGGGTGAGAGAGAATGAAAGAGAGTGAAAGAGGACGAAAGAGGGTGAGAGAGGGCGAAAGAGGGTGAAAGAGGGTGAGAGAGGACGAAAGAGGGTGAGAGAGGCTGAAAGAGGGTGAAAGAGGCGAAAGAGGGGTGGGAGTGGGGGTGTGAGTGGGGGTGGAGTGGGGTGGGGTGGGATGGGGGTGGGGGTGGGGCGGGATGTGGGAGGAAAAGGGGTGGGTGGAAGTTGAGGGAGGTATGAGTGAAAGGTGAGAAGAGATTTATACGCGGACAGAGAAGAAGAAGAAGAAGAAGAAGAAGAAGAAGAAGACGACGACGTTACTTCATTTTTCATGAAAAACGTCACTTTTTGACCGCTTGTATCTCCAGAACGGCTTGACCGATTTTATTTTTTCTTGGCTCAAATTACTCGTGGCGATGCCGCCTTTAAGGTTACATTACGTGCAATTCAAAATTTTTTATATTTTAGTAGTTCTACACCCCCAAAAAATGGACTTTGATGGTGCAGGATAAGAAGACTTGTAGTGTCTTTTAAGGTCTTTTAGGGTTTGAACATGGCCGGAGACACTACCGCGTCTCCTGATATATAATATATATATAAATCTCTTCTCACCTTTCACTCACACCTCCCTCAACTTCCACCCACCCCTTTCCCTCCCACATCCCGTTCCCCCACCCCAACCCCCACTCCCACCCTCTTTTGCCCTAACTCACCCTCTTTCGTCCTATTTTTTCAGTTTTTTCGTTCTCTCTCACCCTCTGTTGTCCTCTTTCACCCTCTTTCACCCTCTTTCGTCCTCTTTCACCATCTTTCGCCTCTTTCGTCCTCTTTCGTCCTCTTTCACCCTCTTTCGTCCTCTTTCACCATCTTTCGCCTCTTTTGTCCTCTTTCGTCCTCTTTCACCCTCTTTCGTTCTCTTTCACCATCTTTCGCCTCTTTCACCCTCTTTCGTCCTCTTTCACTCTCCTTTGTCCTCTCTCACTCTCTTTCATTCTCTCTCACCCTCTTTCACCCTCTTTCGTCCTCTTTCACCCTCTTTCGTCCTCTTTCGTCCTCTTTCGCCCTCTGTCACCCAATTTCGTCCTCTGTCACCCTTTTTCGCCTATCTCGTCTTCTCTTACCTTCATTTGTCCTCTCTTACCCTATCTCCAAAAAAACATAAAAATGAAAATGTCAAGCCATGTTCAAAAAAAGGTCCTCAAAAATTTAAATCTAGTCTGTACAATAAAAAATAATTACTCGTAATTCCAGAGTTCCAATTTGTTAATATTGAATAATGTACGTTATGTGGAACGGCCTTTAAGAATTCAGAGTCTGTTTTAACGAAGGTAATGAAATATCTCGAAAAAATACAGAAAGCTTTTGAGAACGTTGCTGAATTAATCGAGAAGCGCGAAAATGATCTGAAAACAGCAGACAGAGACAAATCCGATGACGATGAACTGGATTGTAATCCGATAGAAGCTGACGACGCGATGAAAGATCTGGAAGATTTTGGTAAGATTGACGACCCGATTGATTTATCGCAAATGATGTCGCAATTGAACGAAGACCAGAAAAGAGTCTTTGATGGAGTATGCCAAGTTTTACAAGATAAGAATCAGATTCTGCGACTGTACGTAAGTGGCGAGGGTGGTACAGAGAAAAGTTTTCTAATTGAAACGATTAAACATTGGATCAGAATAAATTTGGAAAAAACGACTGCCATATCTGCTCCCACGGGTATTGCAGCATTCAATATCGATGGCTTGACAATCCATAGAATGTTTCAACTACCCGTTAGTCATGAATCTACACCAAAATATACGCAATTGTCAGACATGGTCTTGAAAACTTTGAGAGACAAATTAAAGAATGTCGAATTATTTATAATCGATGAAGTATCCATGATTTCAAATATGACACTTATGTTTATCAATCTACGATTATGTGAAATCTTTGATACGACAGATACAGATGATGGTTTCTTTGGCAGAAAACACATTCTCCTGTTTGGGGACTTGTTGCAGCTTCCTCCTGTAAAAGGACAATTTTCGTTTGTTAAAATGTCTCGATCAGAGATTCAGAAGTATTTAGGTACCATGGGTGGATGTGATTTGTGGAGATTGTTCGAGTACGACGAACTTTTGATTAATATGCGACAAAGATGCGACAATACATATCGTGATATACTTTCTAGAATACGAATAGGTTTAGTAACGGATTCTGACATCAATGTTCTTCAGTCTAGAAAAATCAATTTTAAAGAAAGTAGTTGCGACGAAAGATTGAATGAACTTTGCACTTATATGAATCAATTACCGATTGATACAATTTGTTTATTGCCCACGTGTTCTTTGTGCAAGGTTTTGAACACAGCAATGCTCGATAAAATCGACAGCGATGAAATTCTACTGATAGCAGAAGATGATGTCGACTGTGCTACAGCAATAAAAAAAATGGTGCATAAAATTTTGGAAGACAAAGATGATAAAGTGTCTGATACAGCTGGCATTGAAAGAGTAATAGCGATTAAAATTGGCGCTAAAGTGATGATTCGACGAAACATTGACGTAACTTTGGGACATGTCAATGGAACGATAGGCAATGTAGTTGCAGTTAATCGCTCTGCTGACGGCAATTGTATTGATTCCATTAAAATAGTTATTTCGGATAACAAAGAAATCGCAATAACGAAAGTAGATATTAAATTTGAAGTATTCCACAAATTAGTGGTACATCGGAAACAATTTCCATTGTCTCTCAGTTATGGAATAACTATACACAAAAGTCAAGGAATTACATGTAACAATACAATGATTGATTTAGGAACGACTGTATTCAGTGATGGTCAAGTCTATGTAGGTTTGTCACGAATAAGTAAATTGGAAGGCCTACATTTGATAAATTTCAATCCAGCATCAGTTAAAGCAAACTCGAGAGTCATTGTAGAATATAATCGACTGAGATCTATATTCAAATCTGAACTGCCACAAATCAATCCGTCCGAGAAAAAGGTTGTAAAAATGTATTGTACGATCGTCGATGGGCTATCCCTAATATCATTGATGATGTGCAAAATTATGATTGTGAAGAACCAGAAAGTATAGTTACGTGGAAAATATATGGCCTTTGCAATAACGATGCTGTTTCGTGTTACGCTAATGTAATATTACAATGTGCGTTTCATTGCGTACGTATTAGGCAACAAATACTGAAAAATAAAGCATCGAATGCATTGACTGATGCCATCTGCGCGTATGGTGAACGTAAATATTGCAACATTCAAGCGGTTAGAAGATCTGTCGGAAAACGCTTCGAAGAACGAACACAACAAGATGTTTCGGAATTTTTTACGGCTCTAATGTCGACGTATTCCGACATCAATGATGTATTAGAACTCGAATTAAAGCACGTAACATATTGCTCGAATGTCAAATGTAATTACAATGTAACTAAGCTGGAAAGCAGTAGTTTGCTAATATTACCTATACATTCGACATTAAAAAGGAAAAAGGTGTCACTCTACAAAGTTTGATTAATGTAGAATTTTCTAAATGGGAAACGATAAACGGCAATTGTAACGAATGTAAGGGTACCGTGTTGAAAAGGAAAACCGTAATCGAATCAACTTTATCCGTCGTAGTAATACAGCTCAATTTATATACTTTTGTAAACGGTGCTTCTAAAAAAATTATCAACAATCGGATTAACGCCGTGCTGACGAGTAATATCACGATTAATGAAAAAAAGTACAAGGTAATAAGCGCTATATTTCACGAAGGTGAAGAAATGAATCGTGGTCACTACACGTGTATGTTGAGAGCTGACACAAAATCGGAATGGTATTACTCTAATGATATGGAAGTGTTCAAGAAAAAATGGCCCAAAGGAGCACAAGGGGCATACATATTGTTCTTAGAACAGATTAAATAATGGCGCTGTATAAAGGCTGCCGTAAGCGCCGAAATGAAACATCGGCTGCTCTGGCGCTGTATAAAGGCTGCCGTAAGTGCCGAAATAAAACATCGGCTGCTCTGGCGCTGTATAAAGACTGCTGTAAACGCTACATTAAAACATCAACTGTTCTAGCGCTGTATAAAAGTTGCCGTAAGCGCCAAAATAAAATATCGGCTGCTCTAGCGCTTTATAAAAGCTGCTGTAAGCGCTGCGTTAAAACGAGTGCAATAAGTTTCTAATTTGACCTAGGCTTCATGACATTTCAAAAAGTATCATCCAGAAAAAAATTATCAGACAGAAATATGTATGTCGTGTTAAAATCGGAGAGACGAAGAAAAATATATGGTTGCGTTCTCACGAGAATGGGCGATGGAGGGGCCCGTTCTTTATTTTCAATATTAATACAAGAATATAAATTCATTCTGTTGCAATTGAAATAAAATGTGCAATGTATCGTTAAAAGTTATTACAATTATACAAACATTTACATATATGATTAAATAAAATATATATGTATACTATAATAATAAAATTATATATTTTATATATGTACATATATACCATATATTTCAATTATTTTGAACTGTATTGCATAAATTGTTACTTATACAAAGTTATGTGATAAGAATCGAAAATACATATATTTGTGATACTTGAATTACTAGAAAGCTGCTCTATATATTTGTACTTTAAAAAGTAACTGATATCCTAAAAAAATCATAAAAATGAAAAGGCCATGTTCAAAAGAAAGTACTCAAAAATTTAAACCTTTAAAAATTTAAACGATCTAATAATAAATTATCACGAAAAGTAACTGATATGTTATTTAAGGTGCCAGTTCAAAGTGAACATACGTAAAGTGTATATTATCTAAATTTAGTAATAATATATTACCATGAAAAGTAACTGTGATATTTTATTCAAGGTGCAAGTTCACATTGAACATACATACATATAAGTAAAACTGATTACAATTTGATTCTAGAAAATAAGTGCGATATGTTATTCTTAGTGCACAAAATATAATAGTCGTTTATAGCGATTTGATTTGAAATTCATACTAGCCCGTACAATAAAAAATAATTGCTCGTAATTCCAGAGTACCAATTTGTTAATGACTCAGAAAAATAACATGGCGGCCTGCTCTCAAAAAACTTTCGATGGATAGAATAAATAATTGAAATAAGAGTTGTGAAAATTGTATAAATTAAAAATCTCCAATCTTTCTTTAGTAAAATTTCCCGTTAATGACCATCATTATCCTAGGCAAGGTGGCATATGTGATTGGGATTTAACATTATCAGTAATTTATTAATTATAATAGACAGAGAAAAGTTTTGTTGTATGCATCGGTTCAGTGTTTGAAATAACCATGTACTATCCATATACTGTAAAGCACAAATTCTTCATTTCTATCATAAATAATATCTATTTATTAAAATTTTAGCAGACGTCTTTTAAATAGAAAATACTGTCTTGCGATCATGAAGTATAGGTTTTGAATAGCAAGGTTTCATTTGACTTACAATTTTCTTCAGAAACACAGAAGAAAAAGGTATTTGTATATAGTTTTGTATATTCACTTCGTTGTGTGTAGAGCTTTTAAAAATACGTTGAATCCTTATTCTAATCTAATCTTCTTCTAATGTAATTACTTTTCGTACTTCAAATGTTGTAGTAATTATTCTGTAAGAGCTTCGACATTATTTCTAAATGGACATCGAAAAACATCATAGTTTTTTGAGAGCAGGCCGCCATGTTTTTTTTCTGAGTCATTAACAAATTGGTACTCTGGAATTACGAGCAATTATTTTTTATTGTACGGGCTAGTATGAATTTCAAATCAAATCTCTATAAACGACTATTATACTCTATAAACGAGTATTTTGTGCACTAAGAATAACATATCGCACTTATTTTCTAGAATCAAATTGTAATCAGTTTTACTTATATGTATGTATGTTTAATGTAAACTTGCACCTTGAATAAAATATCACAGTTACTTTTCATGGTAATATATTATTACTAAATTTAGATAATATACACTTTACGTATGTTCACTTTGAACTGGCACCTTGAATAACATATCAGTTACTTTTCGTGATAATTTATTATTAGATCGTTTAAATTTTGAAAGGTTTAAATTTTTGAGTACTTTCTTTTGAACATGGCCTGAACTTTTCATTTTTATGATTTTTTTAGGATTCTCTTATACACAAATCGTTCAATAACCATCGCCGGAAAACTATTATTAGATAAAATATTTTGATTTATCGTTTTGTATTTCAATGCCATACATAAAAAATTTAAGTGATAAGATTGCTAGATCTTTTAAAAAAATAGGGTTAAATGTTATTTACACAATACCTAAAAAATTAGACTTTGTAATTAAACGAGGAAAAGACAAACTGCCTAAAGTAGATAGGACGGAAGTGGTTTATAAGATTGACTGTAGGGATTGTGAGACTACATACATTGGGCAAACTAAAAGACAGTTAAATACTCGGATAAAAGAACACACGAATAACATAAAATTACATACGAGTAATCAGTGTGATTAGCAAACAGAAACAAAACTATTTACACGATTTTAATTGGACAGCCTTTAATATTCTACATCAAGAAAAACATACGAAAAAAAGAGAGATTGCGGAAATGTTTTATATTAAAAAATTTAATAACATGATTAATCTACAAAAAGACACTAAGAATTTGAATCCTATTCATGATAGAGTGATAAAGACTGTTTAGTTTAGTTATTGTTTGACCATCTATTTGAAAGGTTGCGTTGACACATGGTATTATACTTGCGTTTGTTATGTGTATTTCTAAATAGTTAAATTTAATTTTTTTATATCAGTTATGTTTAAATTATTAAACTATTAATGTATTATTAATCTTAAAATGTGCTTATGCTTATGTTTTAAATGACTATTTTATTATTAAAATTGATGTTCCATGCTTAAATAATTCTTAAATAGTATATATTTTTTGTAGATTTGAAAAGGACCCAAAACAAAGGTCGAAACGTTGTCTTGATTTAATAATATGTCTTAGTAACAATAAAGATATTTTTATGCCAGTTGAGTCGTTAAGATTTTTCTAATTATTTATTATTCACTGGCGAGACAAAGATTTATTGATTATATTATACATATATATGTATGTAATTACATAAATACATTTAAATACAAGATACATTTAAATTAAATAATTAATTACAAAATTCGAAATACTTGATTATTCGGTATTTAAATACTGTATTCAAATAAGAAACATATTTAAATAGGTATCTTAGATACTTTAAGATACATATCTGCCCAATCCTATATAATACATATTTATTGAGTAAATTACAAAACATGGATTTTACATTTTCACATTTAACAGACATATTGTAATACCAAAATATGAAGAATTTTTTTTACTTTGCTAGTCAGGTAACGGTGATTTTTCTAAACCCAAGTATGATCAATCAATTTCTTAAAAGGGGTTATGCAAGAAAATATTTATTATCGTCTTTGAAAATCATAATTTTTGGTGGTGCGGTAAGTAAACCAAAAGTACAGGTATAAATGAGACGTACCTTACCAAATGTTCTAATATTACAAGGTTATGGTAGGTATATTCTAGTGTAAGAAAATGCAAATAAATATACAATCATAATATATAATAAATAATACATAAAATAAGGAAGATTTATATTGGAAATTCGATTATTTATTTTATATTTCTAGGAATGACCAAAATCTGTGGAATCGAGACATTTCAGCTGCCGCATCACAAGGCTGGATCTAGCGGGACTGTAATCAATAATGTAGAAATAAAAGCCGTAGACCCAAAAAATAGAAAGGCTCTTGATCCAAATAATCCCGAAGAATTGTGGATAAAGACACCGAACGTAATGAATGGCTATTATAGAAACCCTGAAGCGACTAAAAGCATTGTTGACGAGGAAGGTGAAAAAACCTTTACTTTTGCACGCACGCGCATGTTAACAATGATATAATTAAATTACATCAATTATTTATGTACAAATATTCATTTATATGTGTATACCATAGCAAATCATAGCCAGTTGAAAGTATAATAAGATAACTATAATAGACAATAGAATAAGCTTATAATAAAAGAACTTATGCTAAAATTCATTGATTAATTTTTATTTTTTTAAATAGAAATATTTTAATTAAAAAAACTGTTGTACAAATAATAATTGTATTAATTTACTACACAAATAATAAAAAATTTATCCAAAAAATAAAAAATAAAAGATAAACAGTTAAGATAAACAAAAATTAAAATAAAAAACTTTAATTGAAAAAAAATTGATGCTTTAAACATTAGTATATTATTCAGATTGATAGCCCAAGATTTTAAAAAATGTTAACATTGGTTTGCACAGAATTACAATAAATATATTATTTTGAATAACAATTACTTTTAATTAAAAATATATTTTTCTATATTTATTAACGCCGTATACTTAATTAATAAAATTTTAATAAGAAATATATGTCGGCTCTCAATATTATTAATAATAATAATACATGAATTTTAAATCGGCCAATAGAGCCCAAGCGCGAAAAATTAATTCTTCGGAACTGCATTTCTTGGTTTGAGATTTCTAATTGTAAGTTCCATATATAAATTAATCTCGAACTTACATATGGAGAAAAATAGGCGAGAAAAATATAGGTCCGAAAAATTCATGTATTATAATAAAATTTTATTAAAATAAGTTTTTTGGAAGAAAATATACCATAAAAGAATAAGTTCAAATTTGTTTTAGGATGGCTACATTCGGGTAACATGGGTTATTTTGACGAAGACAAGGAACTTTTTATTGTGGATAGAATAAGAGAATTGATAAAGTACAAAGGATATCATATTTCACCTGCAGAAATTGAAGCTATCTTAATGACACACCCAGAAGTGATGGAAGCTGCAGTAATAGGAGTGCCTCATCCAGTAGATGATGAACATTCTGTTGGTTTTGTCACTAAAATACCCGATGCAAAGGTATAACTTTGTTGCAATTTTAATGAAATCACACAGCAAAATTCTATGAAATAATAATTTAACAATAGCGAAGTGAAAAGTTTTATTCGAAGAACTTCGTTAAACATTTTTATAACATAATTTTTAATAACTTATTTTCAAGATTTCAATTTTTTACTCTTTCAATTCTATAAACTTTTTAGAAATAGATACATCTGTAAATTCTTTATTTTTTATGTTCCAGAAATATATATAATGTATAATATATATTTATATCTCATAAAAATGATAAATTTAAATATTAATTTTATATATAGAGCATATACGAAAACAAAATGGAGACAATTTATTATGCAAATGAAAATTAAAAAATTTTTCTACACAAGTTTTTGATAAAAATTTACTTTAAAGATTTTTTCGAGTATGAAAGTTTCAATATCATGTATTTATTCTATCAAATCATAAATTGCTGAAAATATCACTCTTCTTGCCACATAATATGTATTAGAAGCTGAAGTTGAGAGTAATATGTTTTGAATCTTTATTTCCTTAAATGTGTATTTATATTTCGGGAACTGGCAACACTGATGTCATGTGAGTTCATCTGACGGTTCCATAGTAAAGTTTGACATTTTTGACGATATATTGACAAAATGCGATTTTAATTATTGTTATTATTTTTTTATTGTCCATAACTCTACAAATATAAAGTTGAACATAAATAATAGACAAAATGTGACAAAACATTTTCTATAAATACAAACAGATATAGTTGTATGTAACACGATCTATTAAGCCAATTTTTCTTGTTAATCAAATGCACTTGTATCTAATGAAATTTCAAAATCAATTTTATGGAAAATAAAGTTTTAGATGAAAAATTAGGTATATTCTACATTTTTGACTTACGTTTATATAAGAAAAAAATTTTATTTTTTTTGTATTATGATTTATAATGTATTTTTATGTATGTGTTAACAGAATATACAATTATATATATGGAATAAATTATTTTTTGTATAGGTAACAAAGCAAGAATTAATTGATTTGGTGGCTAATAACTTGAAGGATCAATATAAGCTTCGTGCTGGAGTGATATTTCTGGATGCTTTTCCATATACAGGTTTAATAAAAATTGCCAGGAATGAATTGAAAATAAGAGCTAGAAAACTAGCGATTAAATAAAATTATTAATTAAATTTAATTACTAATTTTTATGTATAATTATGTATAAATATAATTATATTAGATTATTAGTATTAGTATTATTATTGTATAAGATTTAACGTTGTAGGATGCCGGGTTAACGTGATCAAATGATTGTACGCGTTTTGAAACGGTTTAAATTAGTTTATTCACTTTCTACAAGTTCGTCGCGTACCGAGACTTATGTTTCTCGGCGCTCGCTCTCTCGAGGACTGACTTGAGGGCTGCGCGAATTTCGGAGCTCGCGTAGGGCGGCAGCCGATCGGGGTCCTCGAGGACCATCAAAAAATCAGGCGATGTACACACGCCAATTATCTGCTATTTCCACTTTTTTTTCTCATTTTTCCTTTCTTAAACCCTAATTAATTTCCAAAAACATCTTTCTTAGACAATTTTCTATTCTTCCTCTATTTCTTCTCCTCCTACTACCTAATTCCACCCTTACACGTCAACTTTTATTTTTTCGATTTTTTCCATTCTCTTCAACCTTCTCACACCTCTTTCCCCTTTATCCTTTCCGACCTGCTACTCCACTCCGAGAAATTGAGAGTATTCCTCGGTCGTTGATTCACGATAGAGTCGCGTTAGTTTTGTAGTTGATTCTTCTTCCCGCGAGTCGCGTCTTAGGCATATTGAATTTGATGCATCTGAATGTTACTCAACTAAGGAGGGTTGATATGCGGCGGACCTCACATCAATTCCTTATTTTGGCAAAATGCGAGAAGTATTCTTAACTGTGATGACGGTGGTCCGCTCCAAAAAACAGTTTAAATTCTGAATTCAAATGCGTATGACAGATTTAACGCTCTCGTATTTTATTCACGGGAGTAGTGGAAGTTTTGAGGAGTACTGAACCTAGTTTTCACACATGAAAGAATACACTGATTTATTCGCTTTAGTGTACAGATTTGAAACTAGAACTTAGAATTAGACTCTTTAGACTTGAATAGATTTTCGAGTTAGGGGAATGTTTTTTTTTTAATTTTAATACTTAGAGTTGTTAGAAATTTTAGAATTAGGGAGTGAGAATTGCGAATCAGAGTTAGAATTTAGAAGTGCGACTGTACTGTCGCGTGTCGAGCAGAGAATGACGAATTTCGGGACTGTTCTAAGGGCCTTCGTTTCGGCGGCTCGGCCTGCGGCGGCCTGGAGAGGAGAACTCTCCGGAGTAGGGGCTCTCAACGTGGTGGGGACCCTTAGGCGCTACGAAAGCGCCACGCTTAGGTCTAGGCGGAGTTAAGTGCGTCATGGGCGGCTTTTGGGCGCGTTTTGCAAATAATGTTTGATTAGTTTAGATTTATTTCTTAGAGATGGAAAAAAAATTTACATACCCGGACATAGTAATGAAGCCGGACGTGACCAGCGGCCCAGACCTCTTCGGCTAGCGAACCTCTGATAGGCTGCAAAAAAGCCGGGCGTAGAGTAATCTTCCACTAATTCGAGGTGAATCGCCCTTGTAGCAAGACAAACAAACAGAGCGATATATACTTTTCTGGCCTTTTGCCCTCTGCCGACGAATGAAATTACGTGGAGTGGGCCGGCGTAATCAACCCTACAATGAGTAAAAGGCGCCGAAGGGGTGACACGAGCGGCTGGAAGGTCGTCCATGAACTGAGAAGACAATTTAGCCGCGTGACGAGTGCAGACTACACATTTTCGAATGTGCGCCTTTACTGAGCTGCGGCCTCCAATGAGCCAGTATCGCTGACGCAGCACACGGAGTACTAGCTGTGTCCCCCCGTGGAACGTGGATTTATGAGCGCGATCAATTAAGAGATCGGATAAGTGATGTTTCGGAATTATTATAGGATGTTGCTCGTCATAGCTGAGCGCGGAATTCGTCAACCGCCCGCCAAGACGGAGTAAAGAGTCCTCTCCTAGAAAAGGACTCAATCTGCTCAACGAGCTCGAATGCGGCATGGTGCCGTTATTCTTTAGTGAGCGCGTTTCCCGCTCGAAGAATCTCTGTTGCAGATAGCGCAACCAGAAGATTTCCGCCCTCCTAAACTCATCGGCGTTCAGAAGGGGGGAGAGTTGGGAGCGAGACGCGCTCTTTTCTTTTACACAAAGAATAAAGCGATTCATATAGGCAGTCACGCGGACAAGCTTGGTCCAAGTGGAGAACCTATATGGGAGTTCCCATTCCTCGGCCTCTTGAACATGGAGCGTCACAGGCCGTCTTCTTTCCACCGACACCTGCTGATCGGTGGCAGAGTCGAGCGGAGCTGAGACATTCAGAATCGGCCACGCAGTCGATGGCTTCTGAAGCCATCGAGGACCGTTCCACCATAGCGGGTGAGTCACGAGCTCGGAGGCGGTCAAGCCGCGCGAGGCACAGTCCGTTGGATTATCTCGAGACGGAACGTGATTCCAACAAACGGAATCCAGACAGGTATGCACTTCGGATACGCGGTTAGCTACGTAGGTGCTCCATTTTGATGGGTGTTGACGGAGCCACGCGAGAGCGATGGTCGAATCCGTCCATCCGTATATTGGAATCGGAAATAATTTCAACGATGTCAAGGTCCACTTGATTAGCCGGCTGAGGAGGACGATAGCGTTCAGTTCCAAGCGCGGGATGCTTACGGTTTTGATCGGCGCGACCTTTGTTTTAGAAGCGAGCAGAGTGATTTGAAATTTCGTTGGCGAAGGAAGCACTCGAATATAAACGACCGCCGCGTAAGCGCGGTTTGAAGCGTCGGCAAACCCGTGGATTTCGAACGCGAGGTTATTGGAATGTCGACCGGTCCAACGCGGTATTCGGACGCGGTTTAATGATTCTAAATCGTTGGTGTAGCTCTCCCAACGATCGCGCAACTCCTCTGGAAGAGGGGAGTCCCAATCACATTTGAGAAGCCATAACTCTTGTAGCAAGATTTTCGCGGTTACAACAACCGGAGCAGCCCATCCTAGTGGGTCGTATAATTTTGCCGTGAACGAGAGAACGGAACGTTTCGTGTGCGTAACCGATCTCAACGGAGTTATCACAAATTTGAACGCGTCCTCTTTAGCAAGCCATGAAAGCCCGAGAACCTTGAGGTCATCTTCTTTTACGAGTAAGTGATCGGTGACTTCCGGCTGATGAGCCGAAAGTTCTTGAAGAAGAGAGGAGGCATTAGAAGCCCACTTTCGTAGTTGAAAACCTCCCTTTCGCAGAATCTCAACTAGTTGGACACGAGCTTCTATCAATGAAGTCGTATCGTCCGCGCCAAAGAGTGCATCGTCCACGTAGAGGGACTCGCTGAGAATTGGAACAGCCGCGGGATAGTTGTCGCCTTCATCTAGAGAAAACTGTTTCAGTACCCTCATTGCGAGGTATGGAGCGGGGGCGAGCCTGTACGTTACAGTGAGAAGGCGATAGTGTTCAATCGGCCCATCGGCCGACGATCGCCAGAAGATTCTTTGAAAATTCGCGTCAGACGGATGCACGAGAATTTGGCGGAACATTTGAGCAATGTCCGCCGTGTAAACAAATTGCCATTGACGCCAGCGCAATAATATAGCGGAGAGGTCTTGCTGCAGTCTCTGACCGATCAGTAAGTGATCGTTAAGCGAAGTCTTATTGCTCGTTTTGCACGAAGCGTTGAAGACAACGCGCAATTTCGTAGTGCAACTCGAGTCGCGCAAAACGGGATGATGAGGAATATATACCGGCTCGAACTCGGAGCGGTCAAATAATTCCACCTTCCTCATATGACCGCGCGAATTATACTCTCGTAAGAACTCGTTGTATTGCGCGTGAAGTTCAGGACAAAGCTTTCCTTCCATTTTATTATAAAGCGAGGTTGCAATGTGCAAAGAATTACCGATTTTTATCGGGAAATCATGCCTGAAGGGCAATCGAACCGCATAGCGTCCCTGAGGGGTACGATAGTGGTTGGCGATGAAATGAGCCTCGCACCTCTCCTCCTCCTCCGTGAGGGGGACAGGCCGCGAGATCTCCTCATCTTCCCAGAACTTCTGGAGAAGAGAGTGCGTGCTTTGTTCCAACACGCAGTTTAATACAGATGCTTGAGCAGTAGTAGTCGGCTTACTATTTGTGGGGCCGGAAAGGATCCAACCGAGAGCGGTCAATTGTGCTGTCGGAGTTCCAAGAGGACCCTGACAGACATCGCTCTTCAGAAGCGAGCCGTAAAGGTCAGCACCGATCAACAAATGAATTTGATGTTGACTTGAAGGATCAGGATCAGCAAAAGATAGACCCTGTAAATGAGGCTACGCATCGAAGGGCTGAATCCGCGAGGCAGCGTATGAAGTAATGCGTTGAAAAATGTAAGCCGTCAGAGGAAAGCTCGGATCAGCTTGAGCACACGGGGTTAACTGTAGTTTTACGCGCGATTTCGCAGTACCCGTGTATTTTTCGCCGAAGCATTTAATTTGTAAATCGGCTCGTTGCCGTTTAGTGCGCAACGCCTGTGAGAGCGATTCTGATATAAAGCTAAAGGTGGATCCTTGATCCAACAACGCGCGAACCTTTAAGCAGCGACCCTCCCCCGTGTGGGGTCGACCCATGCCGTCGCCAAGAGGACATTTGGATGTTCCTGAAGCGAGGGCGGTACTATCTGGACGGCCGCGACCGTATTGACCGTCTGATTTGTAATCGCATTAGATGCGGCTTGTGACGCAGATTCGGAGGTAATGGCCTCGGAACTGGCCAAGTTATCGGAGGCATTTTGATTTGCCGCTGAATGCAGCAATGTGTGATGCGAGCGACGACATTGTCTGCACCGATATTTGCTCGGGCATTTCGACGGGAAATGTCCGGACCTTAAGCAGTTAAAGCAAAGTTTATGCTGGCGCGCGAGAGCAAAGCGCTGTGAAGCTGATTTCTTCGCGTAGTCTTCGCATTTCGAAACGTGATGCTCACCGGAGCAACAAATACATTTAAAGGCAGTCACGTTGTTTACCGTTAAACGCGGTTTATCATTTTTCGAAGAACCGGAGTCCTTGCTTGAATCGGCAAAGTCCGACAATCCGCGTATACGGAGAGTAAAAACTCATTAAGCTCCTGATAAGAAGAAGGCTCATTTCGTTTGATTCGCCTTAAATTCCATTCGGTAGGTGTTTTCGCGCTAAACTTTTGCGTTATTGTATAAACAAGAATGTCGTCCCATTGTTCTACGGGACGATCGAGATTTTTTAACGCGGCTAACGATGCAGACACTGTGTCGCGCAATTTTCGCAAATCGCTTACAATCTTGCTTTTTATAACCGGAAGGCTAATAAACGCGTGTAAATGAGCATAGATTAACGCTTGCTTATCGTCGTATTCATTGGTTAACAATTGCCAGGCAGATTCGTAATTCGCATCGGAAATTTTTAAATTATTGATCAGCAAGGAAGCGTCTCCCGTTACGCTCGTTTTTAAGTAATGAAATTTTTGAGAATTTGAAAGAGCGTCGTTAGTTACTACGAGAGATTCGAAAATGTTTCGGAAGTTTTCCCAATCGGTTAATTTCCCAGAAAACTTTGGCAGCGCGATGCGTGGCAATTGGAAGCAATGATTATTTGTTTCGCGAACGGAGGAATCGGAACTACGATCGGTAAACGGAATTGTATTAGGAGATAATCAACTTATCGTATCTTGCAACAGATCGGCCGTGTCAATGTAGACATCCTCAGCTCTCAGGAACTCTTCCAGAGTGAAGTACGGCAAGGTCGTTTGCTGCTCCGTGGTCGTCTTTTGAAGCAGTTTGACATGAAGGCCGCGGCAGGCGGCCCAGTGCTCCTCCAACTTGGCAAGCCTACTTCGCGTCTTGGCGAGTGTCACGTTTGATTTGGCCAGCTTCTTGAAGTTGACGAGATCTCGTTTGATCTCGTCAATACAAGCTCCCTGCTCGATGAGCAGGTCACTCACGGCATTCGACATGATTATCGATGCCGGATTGTTGAATCGTTTATTGATTATTCGCTACTGAAGCGAAATATTCAAGCGCGCGCGCAGACTTGAAGCGCCCGCTGATTGACGCGCGAGAGAGAGTGAGAGAGTCCGAGCGCGAGTTAGCGCACCGTCACGTTAAGCCGTTATCGGCTGTCTTTCTCACACGAAGCGATTGCGTGGCGCGTGATAGCGGCGTCGAAATTGCAAATTGCGTGGTTTTTTAAATCTTTAGAAACGTCGAAAATCACCGAAATGATCGAGAGAGTCAAGGAGAGATGCACGACGCGAACGGTGATAGCGGCGTCGAAATAGCAAGTCGCGCACCTTTTAAAATGTTTCGAAAACGTCGAAAATCAACAAGATAATCGAGAGAGTCATAGAGAGATGCACGACGCGGACGCGTGATAGCGGCGTCGAAATAGCAAGTCGCGCACCTTTTAAATTTTAGAAACGTCGAAAAATCAACAAGATGATCGAGAGAGTCACAGAGAGATCACGACGCGTACGGTTGAAGCGGCATCGAAATAGCAAGTCTCACACCTTTTAATTTTTAGAAACGTCGAAAATCAAAAAGATATCGGGGAGATTTCACAGAAAGATGCACGACGCGTACGAGGTAGCGGCGTTCGCGGGTCGTTTGCACTGTGGCTGCGAGAGTCAAAAGTCAGTGGAAAAAAAATGCACTGGTTAAGATTTCACCGGTGCGGTGCGCGTGATAGCGGGCACGCTCACTGAGAGCCACTGTTAATCAGTAAGAGTCACGATTAATCATTTGAGAGTCACGCGATTATCGTAACGCAAAGCGCGTGCTTGCGGCGTTTGCGGATAACTCGCGAATGTTCACCGCACTCAATTAAGAAAATCACTGGGGCGTGATAGCGGAGTACACGTGCAGTCACTAATCTCGAACGGCCGTTTTAACTCCCGTCCGAATGCAAAATTGCAAAGCGCGTGATAGCGGCGCTTGCACTGCA
Source organism: Nylanderia fulva (assembly GCF_048542155.1). Lineage (NCBI taxonomy): Eukaryota > Metazoa > Arthropoda > Insecta > Hymenoptera > Formicidae > Nylanderia > Nylanderia fulva. Next base: position 10,529 of record NW_028190612.1, on the reverse strand, counting down.
AGTGAACTTCAACGTCGAAATTCTGTTACTCAAAGCAGAATTGATGTACACCGGATACGTGAGGGTGCGTGACCGTCACGTGGCCGGAGCGCCGCGGCTTAGGCCGGAGCGACGGCAGGCGCGGGGATCGGAGGAGAGCCGCAGCTAGAGAGAGAGAGAGCGAGGAGGAGCTTCGGAGCGAGCGGCGTGATACAGTCTCTCCGCTCTTCGCGTTTGGAGAGAGGGGGAAGAGAGCGGGGGGGAGAGAGAGGAAGAGGGGGAGAGAGAGGAGAGGAAAAGAGGGAGAGAGAGAGGAGAGATTTCGGAACGCGCGCGACGGTGATCCGTTCTCTCGCTCTTCGCGTCTTGAGAGAGAACGAGAAAGGAGAGAGAGAGAGAGAGAGAGAGAGAGAAAACTGTTCGGAGCGCGCGCGACGGCTAATTGTCGTGTAGCGCGGGCTTCACTCCCGCACACGGAGTCTTTCTACTCCAAACGAGAACGCGTTAATTAGCGGATTTCTCGTGCCGCGGATCACTGCGTTTTACTTTACTGCCCCGATTAGGCACACGAGCAGAAATTGTCAATCGTTCGAATAAGGTACGAAACAAAGGAGCCCGTTCTTTTCGCGATTTCACTATCACTCGATCGGTTTTAAAATCCGGGCTCGAAGGACATTTATTTTGTATAAGTTTTAACGTTGTAGGATGCCGGGTTAACGGGGATCAAAGATGTACGCGTTTGAACCGGTTTTTTTAAATTAGTTTATTCACTTTTCAAATTCGTCGCGTACGAGACTTATGTTTCTCGGCGCTCACTCTCTCGAGGCTGACTCGAGGGCTGCGCGAAAATTCGGAGCTCGCGTTTGGGGCAGCCGATCGGGGTCCTCGATTGGACCAAACAGAAAATCAGGCGATGTACACACGCCAATTAGCGGCGAGTGTACACGTTAGTTTCACGTGTTTTCCCTTTGGGGTAAACCCCTAAGGAAATTTTAACAAAAAACATTCTAAAAAATTCGATTCCTCGAGGATTCGCTCCGAAGAACGAAATTTCAACAACACCAATCCAAAAAAAATTTGTAATCAAGTTATTGAGGAACTACGTACAGTTTATTGGATGAAGAACAAACTTACAATTTAATGAAATTTTTTTAGAAGAAAGAATGGAGATACAATCTGCTGCTAGATCCGTGGAAAAAAAACTTCAAAAGAAAACCCTAACAAATTGTTAGATAATTATTGGAAGCAAAGCAACGGACTCTGAACAACAAAATCTAGGGAAAATAGCAGGAAAATTTACAATTGAAAATTCCAAATAAAAACCCTAACGCGTACCAATGGGGTAAACGATTTTGAAAAAGAATGTGAACGTTTAACATAAAGGAAGACAAGGAAAAATTGAATTTTAAGCTGTTCCTGGATAAATCCAGCCGAGATTGGTATAAAACTGTATGATGATGAAACTCACAAAAAAATTCTGTTCGAAAATCGAACGGCTGATTGTAAACTGAAAAGACCTAAGAACATTATTGCGTTAAAGCTCATGCAAATCGTGACTGCAACATGCATCATGCATCTTTTTTTTAATATTCTTTTAAAATAGCGCTCGGCCGCACCGGTATACAAAATTTCCCCCCGCCTGCGAAAAAAAAGCGCTTACGTTAAATCCCCGATAATTGTAAACACCGCGGTCACGCGAGAGGAGATACACTTTAGTTCCGATAACAATAAAAAGATTATTTTCTAAAAGTAAACAATTACACAAAACGCTCTTTCGACCTCAGCAAACGATAGAATAAAGAGGATCTTCTCGACTTTCTAGAAACACGGGCCTATAAAAGCCTCCTTCTCGTGATCGCGGCGCTCTTCCCCGATTGTCGTCGTGTCAAGAGTGTGTTGCTACTGTTAGAAAAGATCGTTGGTTTTTCTCTTTAACCACGTCTAATTACCGTTGCTTGCGGAACGTTTAATTATTAATTACCGACTCGGCTATTTCTTTTGGATTCTCCTAATCCGTTAACTTTTTGTAAATTCTGTGCGGTTTTCAGTTTTTGTAATTTCCTTTTTTAGTTAAAAATAGTTAATTAAACGATACGTGTTTGTCGAGTGTCGTGCTTCGCCGTCTTCTCGCTTCCGACATCCTTATCCTGCCTTCCGTCGCGCACAAATCGAATGGGGGAAAATGGAAAAAAAAATTTGTGCGAGAACCTTCGATTTGTTTTAATTTTCCGCGCAGAGGCAAATTTATTTATTTATAAGTCGGCTCGAAGTACGAAGGAGACATGGTGCGGAGGAAAATTGTAAAGGTGGAGAAATTCACTTTTGGGGCCAAAGCAGTTTTATTCAAACTCTCGCAGACAAGTTTTAAAACGCGGAAGGTTCGCTCTAGAACGAGATAAAATTGCGCGATGCTCTTTTCGTGTATACACGGAGACGTTCTTCAGTTCAGACTCCTCGAGTAGACTCATTTTGATCCCGGGAATTCGGCAGCTAAGGGGGCGATCGATCATCCGATCGACGCGTGGCACACGTGCTGAAATCCTATTCGGGGGACGATTGCCCCACACGCTCCGAAACGCGAGACAAAGGCGAGTTTTTGTAGATTCCTCGCTCGCGGAATCGAAAAACAACCGGAAAAACATCTCGGCGTCGAATATTTTCAATTTCTACGATTGACCTTGCTTCGTCGCTCCGAAAATACGTGACAATTTTAAACAAACTTATTGAGACATACGCCAATAAAGGATGGTCGGCAATTAGATATGCCTTTCATTCAAATACCAATCAGGACCTCTGCGGATTACGCCATCAAGAAAGAAAAACTTTTGTGGAAATAAGAAAATCAATTGATATAGGTACATAATAGATTTGATAGGGGACAGGCCTTCCAAACTTCGTGTCAGATAGAATTGACAGGGAAACTTTAAAAACAACTGAAGGACTGGTACAACGAAATCGGAAAACTAGAACATCTGGCAAACAAAAAAAAATTTTAAAAAAAAATAAAAATACAAAAAGACCAGAAAACAAAAAAAAAGGAAAAAAAACCCTGTACAACGTAAAGAAAAAAAAGTATACGATACCACCCGAACACCTATTGCTGGTTCAAATCCGAAGGAAAATAAGCAAGAAAAAAAAAAACTCATAAAACATGTTAACAACTCAGTAATTTTAACGAAATTTAAACGAAAAAGAAACAAAAAAACGAGCAGTAACACCATTAATAAAAGTCAAAAAAATAATAGAAACTATTTGGAATTTATGATTCAAGTCAAATGTCTCTCTGATCAATTCTAAAAAAATTAAAATTAAAAGGAAGAAAAAAAAACCATTCCAACAACGCAGATTTAAAACAATTAATGGTGTTAAGAAACAAGTGGGTTTGAAACTTTAAAAATTAAAATATGAAATAGAAAAAAGAAGTCAATGTTATATCATCGATAAAAGAAAATTTTTATATATGATTTTCTAATTGGATAGACATGATTAAAAAATTTAAAAATGGTCCGAATGAAGATCTAAAAATAACTCAGAAAAAAACTCAAATCAACAAAATAAACTAGAACAGAAGAAAATTTCTACGAATTTACATAATAATAACGAAGAAAAAAAGCTCTAGTAAATTTTAATGAACAAGTTTAAAAAAAAAAAATTTTAAGATAAAAATAAATCACCTGACTCTTAGACAAAAAAGTGATATAAACGAAATGATTTAAAAGTATAAAACAGTATTTTCAAAGGACAAATATGATAGGGTTAGTGAAAAAAATAGAAGAAAAAAAAAAAACCCATTATTTTTAAAAAGTAGTAAAAAGGGGCCCCACGTGTATAGGAAGAAAGAAAGAAAGGGTTGAAGGGCAAATATCAAAAAAATATTGGAAAAAAAACTATAGAAAAATCCTACAGGGGCCCTTTTCGGGACCGTAAACCCTTGCTTTCAAGAAAAAAAAGAAAAAAAAATTTACTATGCATAGATTTTAGAGACTTGAATAAAAAAGTAATCCCCAAACCCAAACCTTTTTTCCCCGGATTTAAAAATCTGGTAAAAAAGACAAGAAATTTTGAAAATTTTTTCAAAAGTGGATATAAACTCTGCGTTTTTGGCAATCCCCTAAGGATTGAAATAAAAATAAAACGGATTTGTACTCAGAATGGACATACAAGGGGCTGCCTACCTATGGACTAAAAAAATCACCAGCGATTTTTCCAAAAAATACTTTGGAAATTACAAGAAACATACAACCTCACGGATTCGCTGTAAACTACATAGACAAAAAATCTAGATTTCAAATCCTTTTCCCGGGAAACAATAAAACCATTTTAAAACAAAAAATTGGAAGCAATAAAGAAGAAAGGGTTAGATTAAAATTTACTAATGCACATTTGCTTTTAAAAATCAGCAAAATTTTGGGCAAAATTACAAAATAACTCGTTTTTAAAACCCAAAAAAGGGTAATTTAATTTTAATAAAAAATTTTCCCAAATCCGAAGGGGTAGGAAAAAATCAAGCAATTTTTTGGAAAAATAAATTTTTATCACGACCTAATACCAAAGGGGGGCAAAAAATCTTAGATCCACGAAAAACTTTTTGAGAAAAAAAATTAAAACTTTTATGGTCAGACGAATGTCAAAATCTTTGAGCAACTAAAGAAATGCATGTTTTAAAAAACCCTCTTGGCCCCAAATTTGACCCAAAACCTACCAATAAAAATATACACAGATCTTTTTTTAAAAGGGGTCGGTGCAGCTTTTTAAAAAAAACGCAACCAGATAAAACAATAAAAGTGGGATATTTTTCAAAACAATTAAATAAAAACAAGAAAGAAAGAAAGCGATATATTAGAAGCCTAGCAATCAAAGGGCCATAAAACACGGAAAAGTATGGTATTAGACAAGTCATACGTTTTTCTCGGCCCAAAAACTAGAAAACATGAATATCAAAAAAAGGCCCCGGTGAAGAAATGGAGCCCTGCCTTTCTTATTGCAAAAAATTTTTTTAAAAAAATACGCTAGGAAAGAAAAATGGGAAGCAGACGCTTGAGCAAAACCCCAGACGGAAGCGACGAAAAGAAGTAAAAAAGTGCGACCAACCACAGGAGTCGCAGCCGGAAGAGAATCTAAAGTCGAAAGGAACGGCGACCCCGCAGCAGAGCGAGTCGACGCCAAAATGTAAATAGAATAACATCATTTAATTTTAAGTTTAATTTAAAGGGGTAAATAGTCTAAAAAATTTTAATAATATAATAACCATAAACAGTCTTTTCAGTAAATTTTTTTTTGTATTTTCAAAGTTAGTTTAGAGTTAAAAATATAAAATAAAATCAAACAAATAAAAGATATGTTTTTTAAACATTTTTGTTTAATTATGCAAATTAGAAAAAATCATAAAATCGGAAAAAATTAATTTTAAATTCCAAAACACAAAAAAATACATGGGAAAAACAAAAAGAAAGTAATCTAACAATTTTATTCATAAAATATTTTTAATTTTCCAAAAAATCTTCTTAAGTTACGAAATATGTCAAAATTACGTTTTTTAAAAAACCCAAAATGACATGTTTTAAAATTTTTAAAATTAATTTAGTTTTATTAAAATTTCAATTACTAGTCAAACATCACAAAAATAAGCATTTTACAATTAAATAGCATAAAAGCTACTAGAAAAATCTAAAAAAACAACGAACTACGTTTTTTTTTCAATGCAAAATATCACTTTGTCAAAATATTTGTTTCCGAAATTTTAAGATATGATAAAATCACAAGTAATTAAGCTTAAATATCAGTTTGTTAATGTATATGTCTTAGCAAAAAAAAAATTTTATTTTTTTTCTCGCGAAAATAACAGTATTTACATATATTAAACGTTAGAATTTTCTTTTTAAAACCAAAAAAAAAATTACAAAATAAATAAAAAAAACTAAAAAAAACAATAAAAGGTTAAAATAGGTAGAAGGAATGTACAAAGATATTTATAAAAAAGTTTTTTAATAAAAAAAACCAAAAAAAACAAGAAATCTCAGTGAGTAAAATTTTTGCCCCCGGCGCGCGAAACCTGAAGGTCAGCGGACAATTTTTGGGGGGGGGGAAAAGAAAAAAGGGGGGGGGAAAAAAACGGGGCGAGCGTTCGGCGGCATTAAGCCGACCCCGAGAGAGCCCGGGGGTTTATCCACCTAGAATTCACAAAGAGGATTTTAGGAAAAGCATTCTTAAAAAAGGGGAAAAAAAGAACTTCGGCAAAAATAGCGGTAGAAAAAGTCGACTACTCTAAACCACTGAGCGATACGCGGCGATAAAAAGTGTAACGAGCGGCAAAAACAAAAATTACGGTAACGAGAATCGACCGAAAAGTATAATGTAAGGGGGGGCCGGAGGTCTACATTAGGCCGAACCGATTTTTTTTTCCAAAAACCCAAAAAAGTTTTTATTGCGTTAATAGAATAAAAATGTTTCAGTTTTAAAGTTAAAAAAAATAATAAACGCAAAAAGTCTCAATTTGTTTTTAAAAAAAACAAAAAAATTTAAAAACGATTTTTTTTTTTTGGTTCTGCGTCACGTCAAACAATTTTTGTTTTATAAAATTTTTACAATTTTATACAAAAAGACCATTCCGGAAAAAATTCTAAAGGAATATTAGGAGCTTCAGAAAAAATTTTTGAAGTTAAAAAAAAGATTGTTATGGATTTCATTCACTGTGTATGTGGAAATGACTTTGGAATAATACAGAGCGAAAATTATTTTCCCAAAAAACGCGATGATGGAGCTGCAATGTGAGTTAGACAAGAAAGACAGTCAATTATCTTGCTCTTCTCGTCTTGTTTTGACCCGGTGGTATCGACCGTGTTCTGAACTCCTCTCTCTTCTCTTCTTCTCTCTTCCTCTCTCTTTCTCTCTTTTCTTTCAAAAATTGTTGTTATAATTTTTTGCGGTGATTTAGAGAGAAAAATAGCTTTCTAAAATATGTAGAATAATATGCAATATTTTTTATGTTAATTATATATATATAATATTATTATATATAATATATTTTTATTATTTTTATATATATTTTTTTTCAAATTTCCCTTTTTTTTGTACGTAAAAATGCGCGTCGATCTTTCGATTTTGGGGGGGATCAGTGTATGTATGTACCCCCGTAATCCGCGCGTATATAGTTGTAGGTTAGGCGACCCCACTCACGTCGCGCGGTGCTTGCCGTTCATAGGTAAAAAGCAGGGTATACTTTTGTTTTGTGTTTCCACACCATGGGGGGGAAAATAGGGGGGCCCCAAAATTGCCCCTTTCGAAAGTAGAGTTCCTCAAAGGGTGGGTAAGGTTAGTTTTTTAAACATTTTCTATATTGCATACATAACAACATATAAAAAATATATTTAAAAAATAAAAAAATAAAACACACACATATAATAAAAAATACAATACCTATGATTTATTTTGCATCTGCTTTATGAAATTTATCATCTATCGATAACCTATATTATCTATCTATCATCTATCGATTTTTTGTCTCTTTTTTTTTTTCTACATTGCATTCTTTATATAGCACCGTATATAAAAAATTTTTTTTTAAAAATGTACATTACAAAAAAAAAAATAATTAAAATTTAAGAGTTTTTCAGGTCTGTAATATTAATATAAATTTAACATATATAAGATAGGCAATAAGAGCCAAATCGCGGATGACAGTGCGTTATTCTAAACGAAACTAAATTTTTTCGTTAGAATTAAATACCTGTGCACAAGGCACCAAATTTTTACTTGGACACGGCCAAGATATAAAATTGGAATAATCTCTACAAGAGATTTTTAATTCCATGTATCCCCTATTCCCCCTAAAGAAATAAAGTGCGAGAGAAAAATATAGATCCGAAAGTCGCAGAATCGGGAATCGAACCCGAGACCTTTCGCTTGCCGGGCGACTGCTCTTCCAACTGAGCTATTCAGATCCTTTCGATTCTATACTTTTCTCTGTTATATATATTAATGTTGGTAAATAAACGCCTTTAAGCCAGCGTGTATAAATTAAGAGTTTAACTAGGCTCTGTAATATATAAATATAAATTTAACATATATAAGATAGGCAATAAGAGCCAAATCGCGGATGACAGTGCGTTATTCTAAACGAAACTAAATTTTTTCGTTAGAATTAAATACCTGTGCACAAGGCACCAAATTTTTACTTGGACACGGCCAAGATATAAAATTGGAATAATCTCTACAAGAGATTTTTAATTCCATGTATCCCCTATTCCCCCTAAAGAAATAAAGTGCGAGAGAAAAATATAGATCCGAAAGTCGCAGAATCGGGAATCGAACCCGAGACCTTTCGCTTGCCGGGCGACTGCTCTTCCAACTGAGCTATTCAGATCCTTTCGATTCTATACTTTTCTCTGTTATATATATTAATGTTGGTAAATAAACGCCTTTAAGCCAGCGTGTATAAATTAAGAGTTTAACTAGGCTCTGTAATATATAAATATAAATTTAACATATATAAGATAGGCAATAAGAGCCAAATCGCGGATGACAGTGCGTTATTCTAAACGAAACTAAATTTTTTTCGTTAGAATTAAATACCTGTGCACAAGGCACCAAATTTTTACTTGGACACGGCCAAGATATAAAATTGGAATAATCTCTACAAGAGATTTTTAATTCCATGTATCCCCTATTCCCCCTAAAGAAATAAAGTGCGAGAGAAAAATATAGATCCGAAAGTCGCAGAATCGGGAATCGAACCCGAGACCTTTCGCTTGCCGGGCGACTGCTCTTCCAACTGAGCTATTCAGATCCTTTCGATTCTATACTTTTCTCTGTTATATATATTAATGTTGGTAAATAAACGCCTTTAAGCCAGCGTGTATAAATTAAGAGTTTAACTAGGCTCTGTAATATATATATATAAATTTAACATATATAAGATAGGCAATAAGAGCCAAATCGCGGATGACAGTGCGTTATTCTAAACGAAACTAAATTTTTTCGTTAAAATTAAATACCTGTGCACAAGGCACCAAATTTTTACTTGGACACGGCCAAGATATAAAATTGGAATAATCTCTACAAGATTCTGCGACTTTCGATCTAATTTCTCATCTACACTTTATTTCTTTAGGGTGAATAGGGGATACATGTGCATTACAAATCTCTTGTAGAGAATTATTCCAATTTTATCTCTTGGCTCGTTGTCCAAGTAAAAATTTGGATTCCTGTGCACAGGTATTTAATTCTAACGAAAAATTTAGTTTCGTTTAAGAATAACGCACTGTCATCCGCCGATTTGGGCCTCTTATTTCCTATTCTTTATATGTTAAATTTATATTATATATTACAGAGCCTAGTTAACCTCTTAATTTATACACGCTGGCTTCTAAAGGCGTTTATTTACCAACCTTAATATATATACAGAGAAAAGTATAGAATCCGGAAAGGCTTCTGAATAGCCTCAGTTGGAAGAGCAGTCGCTCCTGCACGCCGAAAGGTCTCGGGTTCGATCCCGATTTTCTGCGACCTTTCGGATCTATATTTTTCTCTCGCACTTTATTTCTTTAGGGGAATAGGGGATACATGGAATTAAAAAATCTCTTGTAGAGATTATTCCAATTTTATATCTTGGCCGTGTCCAAGTAAAAATTTGGTGCCTTGTGCACAGGTATTTAATTCTAACGAAAAAATTTAGTTTCGTTTAGAATAACGCACTGTTCATCCGCGATTTGGCTCTTATTGCCTATCTTATATATGTTAAATTTATATTTATATATTACAGAGCCTAGTTAAACTCTTAATTTATACACGCTGGCTTAAAGGCCGTTTTATTTACCACATTAATATATATAACAGAGAAAAGTATAGAATCGAAAGGATCTGAATAGCTCAGTTGGAAGAAGCAGATCGCCCGGCAAGCGAAAGGTCTCGGGTTCGATTCCCGATTCGCGACTTTCGGATCTATATTTTCTCTCGCACTTTATTTCTTTAGGGGGAATATGGATACATGGAATTAAAAAAATCTCTTGTAGAGATTATTCCAATTTTATATCTTGGCCGTGTCCAAGTAAAAAATTGGTGCCTTGTGCACAGGTATTTAATTCTAACGAAAAATTTTAGTTTCGTTTAGAATAACGCACTGTCATCCGCGATTTGGCTCTTATGGCCTATCTTATATGTTAAATTTATATTTATATATTACAGAGCCTAGTTAAACTCTTAATTTATACACGCTGGATTAAAGGCGTTATTTACAACATTAATATATATAACAGAGAAAGTATAGAATCGAAAGGATCTGAATAGCTCAGTTGGAAGAGCAGTCGCCCGGCAAAGCGAAGGTCTCGGGTTCGATTCCGATTCTGCGACTTTCGGATCTATATTTTTTCTCTCGCAACTTTATTTCTTTAGGGGGAATAGGGGATACATGGAATTAAAAAAATCTCTTGTAGAGATTATTCCAATTTTATATCTTGGCCGGTACAAGTAAAAATTTGGTGCCTTGTGCACAGGTATTTAATTCTAACGAAAAAATTTTAGTTTCGTTAGAATAACGCACTGTCATCCGCGAT
>NW_028190611.1:0-74407 GCF_048542155.1 Nylanderia fulva | reverse complement strand
GCTTAGGAATCTACCCCTGTTTCTCATGAAACAGGGCATACAGATCCTAATCGACCCCCATGGTAGGGCGAACGCCATGACATACGACGCCACAGTGCATACCCTCGCTGTCTCGTCGAGGGATGCAGTGGCGCGTATGCCATACATCCGGGACCTCACCGACTCCTGGACAGCGTTGTCACTATTGTACCCGTCGTCATTGTCATCTTCATCTTCATCGTCATCGTCATCGTCATCGTCATCGCCGTCTTCTTCTTCAATGGGTGCGATATCAATGTCCATCTCCTCAATGTCGTCCAGGACGTTGTTCACCTCCCTGTCGTACACAGGGTCGTACACCGCACCATCACTGTCACTGTCGTCGTCGTCGGAGATGGTTATGATCTCCATCTCGTCATCCGGGACGACGACCACCTCCATCTCGTCATCAGGGATGACCACCGCCTTCATCTCATTGTCGCTCTTACGCGCTGCGTTCTCCATTTTTTTTATCACAAAAAAAACTATTTACTCGCTCACTACTATGCTCGCGAATGTCACCGTACTATGACCCGGCAGTGGCATCGGTCCTCAATATATATCTCGTTCAGCCCTTTGTGCTTCACATGCGATCGAACTTATCTCAGAAAGAAAGATGATCGGTCGTAAAAGAGCAGCCGCTGCAGCAGTTGATTATTGTTTTGTTTACACCTCGTGAAAATATGTCTTGACACATTTACTACAATCCTCTCTTTCACGCGTGATAAAACTTATCTCATAAACACTGCTATACTCTTCGCATATATTGTACACCTATTTTATCACAGAAAAGATAAATAGGCTGCCGACAAAAATCTGGCGATGATGATGATGATGATGATGATGACGGTTCTCTCCTATCTGACTCCTCCATTTCTTGGTCAGAATCATTTTCGGATGATTGTGTTTTGCATGACACCGATGGTGAAGGCATGTCCATGTAGCCAAATTCATAGTTGTCCACAGTGAAATAATCGACACAATTTTTGTATCGACGTTGATAACATGCGACTCGCTTGTGTCGCTTAGACGTTCTGGTGCATTTAGATAAATCACCAGCCACTCTTACAATGTCTTCATGCGTTTCCAGGAACTGGGCTACACGTCTTGTATGCGGTTTTCGCACACCAAGTTCGCGATTTCGTACATATTGTACAATTGAAGTCACCGCTTCATGTTTATTACAAAACGGGTTATCTTTTTTTTCATTGTGACAGCATACCTCGAGATGTCTATACCATCTCTCGGCAGTCTTATAACACCCCTTCTCATGACACTCTGCATGATTTTGCGGTGCGCTCTCCATTTTTTCAATGTCTATCACTTTTTCACACTTTTAACCTCAGCCTATTTTCGCTGACATTCGCTGCAATCCCTGATCATCGGTGCTGGACCATCAATGTGCGTTTCCTGCCACGGTTGATTGTAATGTTCACGACAGCGTCGATAGGTTTGAACCTCAGGATCCGCCTTGATATGCTCCGGCAGTTTTTCCCACAAATGCTCTACAAATTGTCCACACTTTTGCAGTAAAACACTCTTAGGAATACACTTTAACTGCTCAACAGTAAGCTCGAGAATATCGTAAGCACTTGCTACTACAACAAACATTCTGAATGAAGAGAGCATGCGCTCGCCAGTGGTACTATGGTCCGGCAGCTGCATCGGTCCTCATTATATATCCCGATCATCCCTTTGTTCGTCAACGTACGAACGAGAAAAATTTAGATGACGTAAATTTTCGGCGCTTGTTTTGTTTATAAATTCCTGCAGCCGCTGGTTATCGGCGCTGGTATTTCTTCCTAAGATAAACAATAAAGAACCGCCGCTTATTGGGGAGGTACCCGCGAGGGTGATATACAATCCCATGCAAAAACATGTCGCAAGCGGTGAGATTGCAGGCAGCGAGGTCGCAAGCGGCGAGGTTGCAGGCAGCGAGGGTCGCAAGCGGCGACACGTTCGCCCTGAAACTTTACCCGCTGATATTTCTTAGAAATATATGTATAGATCATGTATCAACCCCCTTGATTGTCGGCGTATGCCAAGCGGTGGCCCTTCTTAGAATTTGATTATCTTAGATTTTCAGAGAACTGATTGTTGGCGCTCGGATCCAAGCGGCCCTTCTTAGAATTTGATTATATTTCTTAGAAATATACAGATAACGTATAAGGAGAAGAAACGCAACACCCCCCACCCTCCCCCCTGATTGTCGGCGCTCGGCTTGGATTTTACGGCAGCCATTCGCAGAATTTTTATCTTATCTTCGGAGAAAATTTATGAAAACTTTGATACCGCTCAAAGACGCCGCTTATCTTATCTTATCTTGTTTATGAACATATCAGGTAACATGATCCCCTTATCTTATCTTGTTTATAAATATATCAGGTAACATGATCCCCTTATCTTATCTTGTTTATAAATATATCAGGTAACATGATCCCCTTATCAGGTTATCTGATATGTTTATAAACAAAAGATAAGCTTATCTACTGATAAGACCCCCTACCCCGCGTGACGTCACCCCCCTCGCCCCCGATTCCCCCCCCCGCCCCGCACCCCCCTCATTGCCCCTGAGTTAGAACTCTCCTAGTATCTCTACTCATGTTAATAAAATACAGCACTTTTTTAATAGTGAAAAATTTAATAAATTAGAATATATGTAAAGAAAATGTATATTCTTTAGATTGAATATTCCCGCGAACGATGGTCGGTAGAGTAAATAACGAGTGGATAACGAGAGATAAGATAGATGGGAGAGAAGGCGGTTGCCACGTGCTCGAAAAGTATAAGGCTAGGAAAGAATAGTTGATATAAAAGTTGTTAGTGGTTTGTTTATAGTAGCTGAAGGATTAATAAGATTAAATAAACTTAAATGTCGTTTCTCTCTTTTTTCAGGTAAGAGTTGTGTAAGAGTTATGTAAATAGTGTCACTCAATAACTGTAAATAAATACGAAAACTCTCTTTTTTCAGAGAAACAATTAGTTTATTTTTATCTACGAAAGAATCCCTACTAAATTAAATTTTGCATCACATATAATGAAAATATTTTAAACACAGATAATAGTAGTACTGATGGATATGAAGATAATTTAGTTTGCAACAATAGTAGTACCAATGATGAATATAAAACTATTAATTTAGTTTGCAACTCTTCTGAAAATAAATAAATACATTTTAATGTTGATAAAGATATATTTAAATCGCAGAGTAACATTAATTTAGCAGATAAGATTGCTCATTGGATTATTACAAATAATATCTCGCATAATTCTGCAAATGAGTTATTATCAATAATGAAATCAGAAAACTTGCCTGTTCCAAAAGATTGTAGAACATTGCTAAAAACTCCTTCATTATGTAATATTATAAATATGCCACCTGGTGCATATATACATTTAGGTATTGAAAAAGGCATAATTGAAAAGATAAAGAATATTTTAACAGACAATTTAGAAATTCTACCATTAACAATTAATATTGATGGCTTACCGTTGAGCAAATCATCAAAGAGTCAATTTTGGCCTATTTTAATGTCAATTGATTTATTAGAAATTTCAGAATCTTTTATTGTTGGCATTTATTATGGATTTAAAAAACCAGAGACAGTAATGAATTTTTTAGAAGCATTTGTGGAAGAATATTTGTTTTTAAGAAAAAATGGTATTAATATAAATAATAAGATTGTTAGACCAATATTAACAAAAATTATTTGTGATGCACCTGCTTTAGCATTTGTTCTATCAATAAAATCTCATACAGGCTATTTTGGTTGCAATAAATGCACGCAAAAAGGTAAATTTGTTAGAGGCAGAATGACTTTTCCAGAACTTGATGTTTTATTAAGAACTGGTGAAAGTTTCGCGTTACATTTACAAGAAGAACATCGTAAAGGTTCCACTTCTTTAGAAAAAATAGGAATCGGTTTAATTAGTAATGTGCCGCTTGATTACATACATGCACTTAGTCTGCCTTGGTATAATGAAAACACTTATATTGTTTTGGATTGGAAAAAAGAGAAATAATCGGTTAAAATTAAAGGATCATGATATAAAATCGATATCAAAAATTATGAAGATGTTCCGAAAATATATCTGTGAGGAGTTTTGTCGTCTACCAAGAGCTATAGAAGATGTAGAACATTGCAAAGCAACAGAATTTAGACAATTTCTTTTATATACAGGTCCTGTTGCATTGAGAGAAAAATTGCCTAAAATTCAATATAAACATTTTTTGTGTTTACATGTCGCTATAAGAATTTTATGTTCATCAGAGCGCATCAGGCTTAATGCATATGCAAAATCTTTAATTCGATATTTTATTGAAAAGTACAAGAAAATATATGGTAATGAATATATTATATATAATGTGCATAATCTTTTGCATCTTTGCGACGATGTTTTGTCATTTGGAAAAGTTGATAATTTTAGTGCATTTAAATTTGAAAGCTATATGAGTCAAATAAAAAAAAAATGAAGAATTCACGGTATCCTTTACAACAAATATACAATATAATAGAGTTGTTGAAAATAGAAAGCTTCTAACATCTATTAACAAGTCTGATTTATGTGAAAAAGACGACAAACCTTTAATAATTAATGAAGGTGGAAAAATTTATAGATATTACAAAAAATTTTCTTTTGGAAATTTTACAATATCATTAGCTCAAAGAAATAACTGTGTCCTTTTAAAAAATTCTACTTATATGCTTATTTCTAATATTTATAAAAATGAAAATAATGATATAAAAATAGTTGGAAAAATTTTCCAAAATATATTCAATTTTATAGAAAAGTCTTCATTTAATTTATCTATAAAAGTCATTGATATACATGAAACATCAAATACATCAACATTCGATTATAAAGATATTAAAGCAAAATGTTTAGTTTTACCAATGGATAATAAATTTGCAGTAATTCCATTATTACACAACAATTTGTAATATCTATTACTAAAATTATGTTCATACATGTAAAATTTAAATAACTTATTTTGGCAATAACACTAACGTAATAAATTTTATTTAATTTATGTTGAATTAAATATGTCACTTTTGGTAAAATTTTAATCACAATAAAATTTTATTATAATTAATAGCAAATTAAAAATTTTAATAGTAATTTAATAAAAATACATTAGTAGTTATTCTCTCTGGTCTTTTAAGGTAACATTTATCATCATTGTTATATAAAGAGTATCTCTAGGTTAAGTATGATTAAATAAACTTTTAAGTATAATTAAAGTTTTAAAATTTACATTTTCAAACGTTTTTAAATATTTTTATTGTTTGCAGTTACCTTATTCAGTTGTAAGATTTAATACTGAATACGAAGAAGACGATGAAACATATTCTGTGATCCCGAGTACATGGTTAAAAGAAAATGATAAATATTCATATTGGCCGAAAAAGGATACACGGAATTGCATCATAAAATGTAAAAAACCACAGAATGACTGGATTATTCACCCGGTTATTGTAATTGCTAAATATAGTAAGCATGTTATTTTTTTGCATAATTAATAATCGTATATGTATATAAACATATAAATTTAGCTGAGGCTAAATACTGCGTATAAAATATTAATAACATCTTGAAAAAATTAATTTTCATAGATTCATATGAATGCTATCCAGAAAGAGAAGAGATTAATGGAAGAAAAAAGCAATACCGAATCAGAATCCCAATTAGGTCGTGGACTTCGAAAGAAAATAGTTTCATATCGCATTTCGAAAGAAAATGGTATAAAAATTTTCTTTAATAAAATTTATTGGAAATTATTTCTTTGAGCTTGATAAATGAATATAATTATTCTTTTCGATGTTATTTTACTTTCATATAAGATAATATTAAGATATTTTCTACATAATGTTAAACAATACTAAACAGATATTTCAGATAGCTCTACCATAATAGTAGCTCAAGTAATAAAATCAGCGATTGTGATTCCATTCCCGAATTAAATGAAAACTTACACCAACAAGGTATAATCACGAAATTCTACATTTTATTTTTTATATTTTTTTCCTTTATAGTTAAATATATTAAAAAATAAAGAAGTAAAATTTTATAATAAATGTGTTTTTCAGATAATGATATTAATCAAAATATTGATGATAATGATACACAAATCTTGGACATAAATGAAATTCCTATTGTTATACAAGCAGAAGACAGCAATATTATTCCTGCAAAAGATGTTATTCCTATAGACAATCATAGTAAGTTATTACACGTATACATGCATCATACATACATATACACATATGCACACATACACATATACACGCGCGCGCATTCACACATATATAATAACTTTATTTAATAATTCTTACAAAAATTATTACTCTTAAAAAAATTTACATGTATTAATAATTATTTACATAAAATTTTATTTATAAAGAATATTTTATTCATATTAAGTAAAGTTAATAATTATTTACATAAAATTTTATTTATAAAGAATATTTTATTCATATTAAATAAAGTTATGTGTGTGCACAATAATTATATAATTTAAATCAAATATAAGTTATATTTTTTCCACTTTTTATTTGGCTAAAATATTTCCACACTGTATGCGTTGGAAATATTTTGGCCGAATTATAGAGTTGTGGAAAAAGTTCAATTTACAATTGACTGCTCCTTGTAAACATATAAATATATATATATGTATACACCCTTTATAACTTTTTGTAAACTATTTTTAGGAAAAGAAAAAGATAGATAAAAAATCATTTTTTATTTTGGATTACAGCTACTGGAACTCTAAATTCCATATTACGAAACGTACTTGAAATAAAATTAATGTGCAGACGAATAGATGAGCGTTTCAATATTTTAGAAAATAACAATAATAACATAAATATTCATCGTAATAACAATTTGCTTCCACCATTACCAATGGATTGTCTCGAAGATATAAATAATTTTGAAACTATACTAGTATCTGAGGAGGCACAATCACAGCTGGTGTGTATAATTTTTTTACTTTTTTAATTTGATATTAATACGCATTAGAAATATGATTAACAAAAGTAATATTTTAGGTCAATATGTTAACTATGACTGGTGGCACGACTGAAAAGGATGCAATGAAGAGGGCATTGAAGAAATTATTTACGAATAATCTAGCTACAAAATGCTCTTGGACTGGAGCCAAACAAAATTTTACATTAAAAGATTTGAAACTAATTATGTGCATGAAAAGTAAGTTACATACAATATTATTTCTTTATATATTATACATTATTTTTTTATTTATTTTATTTTTTACCTAATAAATATTCATCTTTATTTGTATGTAGATACCATAAAAAAAACTTGTTCCACCATAACAGAGGCACAATTCGAAGAAATTTTAAAAGCATGGTTCAGACAGTCAAATCTGCGGTTAAATCGTCGAAATAACAAGAATAAAAATAAGAATAACACTGAAGAGAATAACAAGAATAATAAAAATGAAAATGCAAATGATACTGTGGGAAATGACGTTGTGCACTAGAGCGACGCATGATGCAAATATTATAGCACGGTTATTATGTAATAATTATTTCAATAAGATGGAAGGGATATAAAATAGTGCTTGACTTTTCTACAAGAAATTATGTAGTTGCTCACGGTTAGATTGCAGCGAATGCATCAATCATCGTGCGATAATAGAAGAAGGCGGGAACGTATGTACAAAACTTTAAGTTAATGTACGAATCATTAGGCACAAAAGTATCTAAATACTTAAAAGTACAATACTATAAAGTACACTTGTTATATTTACATTATGAAATTTAATAAAGAATACAATTAGATATTTAAAGGCAAGGCTCGTGTAATATTATAAAATTAAGATTTAGAAAGACAGGGCCAACTATAACGAGCATATTAAATTAGTGAGAGATGTAATGTCAACACATAATTAATTTATTTCTTAGTAAATACAATGATAATAAAAAATAAACGTTTCGGCTGTTACCTCAGCCTTCTTCAGTAAATATAAAAAACAATAAAAAAATTCTTTTAAGTAAAATTATGACATATTACGCATTAGAGTCTATTTTTTAATGAACCTTTGGTTTGATGAGTCAATAAATTTAAATTGGGTTACGCTTATATCATTTATTAAAATAGATATTGTTTCTAATCGGCTAACTATTTTTTAACTGAGATGGTAAACTTTTTAATTATGTCAAAAAACATGTAAACGAGCTCACTGTTGTTAGTAGAACAAGTTGACAGTCCATTCCACGTCATCAATCCTTTTGAACATTGTTAGTTGAAAATATCGTCAGAACCGCTTGATATGAGAATTGAAACAATTAGATGTTATCCAGCATCAAAAAGTTAGTCCCCATCATCAAGCATATTTCCGAGTAAGTTCATCATTGTAGTGTATTTCACCGTGTTTGTCTAAGTATATTTTTATTTTTTTTGGTATATTAATTTATATTAATAAGTTATTTTTTATGTGAAAGATCTTGATTATGATTAGAATTGCTTACTTAAATTGATGAGTAGTCAAGATTCCGCCAAGTCAATGTGTTCATTATACAGAGTCACAATATGATGTGTCGAATTCAAACCGTGACTCCTATTATTATTACTATTTATTTATAAGACAATTCTTCTAGAATGTCAAAATATGACTCGTCAAGCATATCGGTATCTTTTTTTAAGTTTAGACCGTTTTTTTGTTCCTTTATATGAATCATTTCAGAAACATTTCTCTTCTGAAAATTAGATTCGGAATCTAAAATTTTAATGTCTTCCCAATTAAATGAGTGTTGGTAATTAAAAATATGTTCCGAGATGACCGAGTGTTTTGACGAATCTAACTTTATATTATTTACATGTTCTTTAACTCTCGTTTTAAGTTGTCTTTTGGTTTGGCCAACCAAATTTTATTAGTGTTTTGGAAAGCTCTCTAGATAAGCTACAAAAATATGTAATAAAAAATCTAGTAAAAAACCACTCCTCAATGTTTAAAGTCGACCAGACTGGCAATAATTTATTATAAATAATTATTTGAAATACAACAACGTTTCGGCTGTCATTGCAGCCCTTTTCAAGTACATCTATAAAAAGTTCCATCAAAATAATTATAATTTAATACACTTATTCGCAACAATTAATTATACATTTAAAAACAAAAATGTGTTACATACCAAATTTAAAACAGTAAATCAACTTCTATGCAAACTACCGACAATGTTAACGCTTGTTTTGATGAACAATGCAAGACTGACAGAAGTAAGCACATATTAAATAGATGTTAACTGTTCGCAAGAATCTTAGTCACTAAGCTTTAAGAAGATAGAGACGAAACTAAATGTGTCTTTCGTAATTTAAATTGTCATAATAAAGTCAAATAAATAAAAATAAATAAATAGGTGGATATAAAAATAAAAATAAAATTAAAAGTAAAAATAAATATAAAACGACTTAAATAACGTCAAGAACACGATCATAAATCCCACTGAAATTCTCCGTATCTTTCTGTAAATTAATACTTTTTCCTTGTTTTTTTATGTAAAACATTTCTGCAATTTCTCTTTTTCTTGTCTGTTTTTCCTCATGCAGAATCATCGGAGAATCCCAACGGAACTCATGATCGTTGCAAGTCCGATGTAAACTAACGACAGAATGCAATGTCTTGTCTTTTTTTATGTTAAATCTATGTTCTTTAATGCGCGTTTCTAAATGTCTCTTTGTCTGTCCTATATAAGCCGAATCGCAATTCGCACAATCAATTTTATAAACAACATCAGTTCTTTTTAAGTTTTCGATCCCATCTTTACCTCTTTTTATCAACGTGTCCAATTTTTTTGGGACAGTATACAAAGCATCAATTCCACTTTTATTGATGCAACGCGTAATATTCTCGCTAAGATCTTTAATGTAAGGTAACACAATGCAATTTCGCGTATCAAATTTATTTCGATTGGGCGAGTTAAGATTACCGCCAAATTTAATCGCTCGAAGTCTTTTATTGATGTTTTTGTTTATAATTGTTAACGGGTAACAATTATTAATAAGGATTCTTTTGATTAAATTAATATTTTCTTCATGAAAAATAGGGTCAGCGAGTAAAATAGCCCTATCAACTAGGCTTGTAATCACGCTAATTTTATATCTCATAGGATGATTTGACAGAAAATTAATATAGCGGCCTGAAAACGTAGGCTTTCGGTACCAATTAGTCGTCAATCTACCACCGATACGTATAACGTTCGTATCCAAAAAACTCAGAGAACAATTTTTCTCTAGTTCGAACGTAAACTTAAGTCGAGTGTGGAAACCATTGAACACACGAAGCATATCCTCAATTTTTCCTTTCGGAATAATTGAAAAAATATCATCGACGTACCTAAAATAACAATAGGGTTCGAAATCCAATTGACGCAAACAGTATGATTCCAAATCGTCCATAACAATGTCAGAAAGAATCGGAGACAATGGAGACCCCATCGGAGAACCGAAAACCTGTTCGTAAAATTTTCCGTCAAAAACGAAGCTCGTTGAGCGCATAACCGTGTCAATGGCGTGTAAAAACTGCGCAAGACTAAACGAAGTAAATTGTGAGATGTCATCCCATCGGTTTTCTATTGCTATTTTAATTAATTCCCAAGGGGTGTTAGTAAAAAGTGAAGTCACGTCCAACGAAATCATAACATGGCTGTCGTCGATGTTTCTGTCTTTAATAATCTCCACAAAGGACCAACTATCCTTGACATGAGATCGAGGTTTATTGACTGCATTTTGTAGTATCTCACTCAAAAAGGATGCTATGTTGTAAATAGGACTTCCTACAGTTGAAATTATGACGCGGAGAGGGTAACCTACCTTATGAATCTTTGGTAAACCATACGCACGAGGCAAATTACCATTCGTACACCTCAATTGTCTGTATGTGTTATCGTCTATTAATTTATTATCTAACCAAGATTTTAATAAATTAGCAACCCTCGTGCTCAGTGACTTCAGCGGAGTCCTATTAAGTGATCTATACGTAGAATCGTCTTTCAATAAAAAATTCATTTTCTCAACGTAGTCTGTCCGGTCCATCAGTACAGTAACCTGACCTTTATCAGCTTTAGTTGCAAAAATATTTTTGTTAGATTTCAAAAATTTTGAGCAGTCGGAGTATCTATTACAAATGTAATTATCGATGTAACATACATGTTTTTGTTTACTCAAAAACTTGTGTACCGAACTCGCTATCGAAAATCTCAAATTATCCAGGTTGTCACTGGGAAACTTTCTATGATTAACTTCAATATTCTTTATGTTTTCTAATGCAGAAATTTTCCTATCATCTTTATTACTTCTACAAATGGGTACGCCAAACTTATCACCCAAACTGAGAAACCTCATCACCGAATCCGGAACGCGACGATTGCTGATATTCACAATCCATTTGCGGTAATCTATTTTTATCAATGGATTCCGAACCCCATAATACTTGCGACAAATGTGTTCAAATTTGCTTCTTAGACGCCGCTTCTCACTATTATTATATTTATGAATGATATGCCCATTGTGATCAAAAAAGCCAACGACAAACTCAAAAGGTAAATTATCAAATAATCGCTTTTCGATATGATTCAAATTGACACGTAACGCACGTAATTTACAATTAATATCTTTAATCTCTAAGTTTAATAACGCAATTTTGCTACGATGCTGGAGATGTAGCCATGTAAGTGTAACATTTCTGCTGTGAAAAATAGTTGATTTACTTGCTGTATTGTTGTTGTTAATATGCGGAGGTAGAATATCCATCCGTCTGCACCGGAGTAAAAATATAAGTTGTTGATAAGATTTACATATGTTCTTCTTCGTCTTGATCCAAGATTTTAGCATCAACGACATTTGCATACTAAATTTCTCCGTCACGTAATTAAAATATCCTCTTTGTAAAACCACCATAGTAAGGTCACGGTGTGATAAAATAAATAATAATCCTTAAGGTTACCAGTAATAATTAATAAAAAACCACTCCTCAATGTTTAAAGTCGACCAGACTGGCAATAATTTATTATAAATAATTATTTGAAATACAACAACGTTTCGGCTGTCATTGCAGCCCTTTTCAAGTACATCTATAAAAAGTTCCATCAAAATAATTATAATTTAATACACTTATTCGCAACAATTAATTATACATTTAAAAACAAAAAATAAATTTACAGAAAGATACGGAGAATTTCAGTGGGATTTATGATCGTGTTCTTGACGTTATTTAAGTCGTTTTATATTTATTTTTACTTTTAATTTTATTTTTATTTTTATATCCACCTATTTATTTATTTTTATTTATTTGACTTTATTATGACGATTTAAATTACGAAAGACACATTTAGTTTCGTCTCTATCTTCTTAAAGCTTAGTGACTAAGATTCTTGCGAACAGTTAACATCTATTTAATATGTGCTTACTTCTGTCAGTCTTGCATTGTTCATCAAAACAAGCGTTAACATTGTCGGTAGTTTGCATAGAAGTTGATTTACTGTTTTAAATTTGGTATGTAACACATTTTTGTTTTTAAATGTATAATTAATTGTTGCGAATAAGTGTATTAAATTATAATTATTTTGATGGAACTTTTTATAGATGTACTTGAAAAGGGCTGCAATGACAGCCGAAACGTTGTTGTATTTCAAATAATTATTTATAATAAATTATTGCCAGTCTGGTCGACTTTAAACATTGAGGAGTGGTTTTTTATTAATTATTACTGGCAACCTTAAGGATTATTATTTAAAAAATCTAGGATTCCATCTAAGAAATTCAAAGTGACCTTTTTCTGACCTTGGTAACGCAATCCAAGGTCAAACTGATAAGATCAATTAATAGATTTTTTACAACTTTTGTCTGAAACTTTTTTCTGTAAAACGTATACTTTTCGGGATTTTTCAGTGTTCCGATCTTTTTGGGACATCCTGTACATGTAAATATACACATATATACATATATATATCGATTTATTTAGCAATCGGTCTGTCCATCTATCGAACTATCTATCGATTTACTTATCTATCTATCTATCTATCTATCTATCTATCTATATGTCTGTCTATCTGTTTATCTATCTATTTATCTATCTATCGATCTATCTGTCTCAATCTCTCTGTCTATTTTCTCTCTTCTACATTGCATTCTTTCATACATGCACACATATATAATAATTTTTTAAAAATAAGCTACATTACCAAAATAAAAATAATTAAATTTATAATCTAAAAATATATAAAAATATTTTATGAATATAATTGATTATAAAGTTTTAGTGTATAATTTTTTGTAATATATAAATAAATGATTTATATGATTTACAAAGGGAAGCATGTAACAAAGGTGATTCAAAGGCTGAAGAGGACGACACGTAGCGCAATGAGCTGTGTCGCATTCGTGTTGTTTATTTTTTTGAATCAAACGTCCGCAATCTTCACATAATCGCACAATTTCGCAAACACTCCGACGTGATTTACCATTGTATGATTTTGCCATGTGATTGTGATGACGCTCCAAGCAGGCATGAATGAAAATATCACGTCTACAATTATCGCACCTAATACGATCCGCGAATGATTGCTCACACGGCGGCTCTCCGTTACATCGCGGACATTTATTAGAGCATCGATGCTCTCCCACATCAGAGCGGTAACTTAAATTACACGGAATGCAAAATTCCCGCCCTCCTGCTGCTGCATTTAAATTTAAAATTACATCGAAATGTTTATTATTTGAATGGTATAATAGATTTAGACAAGTTTTTATTTCCCGCTGCAGAATGGTTAGAAATACGTTTCCATCGAATAGCGATTTACCGCCCCGATCAAAAGTATCGTCGTTATATATTATTATCGCGACATTTTCGCTTGCGAGATATTGCTGAAAACGCTCGATTTCAACAATTCCACTTCCTCCGGAATCGTGACATCGACATTTCTCGTAAGTTGCAACGCTAACTCGTGCTGTAACACCGAGTTTTGTCTTCTCACCGCATTCCATTTCGCGTGTAACTCTCCCACGCGTAAATTTTCACGCTTGTTAAAAATTAGAGCTGATACAAGCGCACGAGGAAGACATAAATTATCGGTATTGGAAATTGCTAAATTGGAGCGTTTAGCAATAACATCAAGCGTAAGCCCGTTACGTCCGCGACCAATGAAAGGCGTGACTTTAAAAATGCGAATGTTAAATTCTTGCGCTATATCGTGTCCTCTGCAGCTTTTCGCTAACGAGCTTACGAGTTCCCAAATATATTCGTAAGTCAAATCTCGCGATGGTCGGAACAATATACCTGCGGGGTCGCGGGTTAAACTTGCAGAATTGAAAGACTTTCCAACTTAATCCCCCGGTTCGCACGAATGCAACGCGTATTTGTGGAGTTTGTGAAACGCATTTTTTAACCACTCATACGCGTTTGCTCCTTCGGGTATTGGCTGAATACAAAAACTAATTTCCCGCCCTTCTACACCAAAAGTTCTAAACCGACGCACGTTTTCCACTAACATTATTATATATGCTTAAAAAACTTGACTTCGACGTAACTAGCAAATTTTATTTGATTATTTCACGACGTTTCGACCATTTGGTTGTGGTCCTTTTCAAGTGAAATTTCTACAACATAATATTACACAATAGTTTTTAACATACGAAAACTCATTTAAGTGTTAAATTAATAAAATAAATATAAATTTTATAAACATACCCATCAATTAAACCGAGGTTAACGTAACATCACACTGGTGTTATTTAAAATCGAAAGTTAAAAGTTAAAAGAGGAACACGTCCCATCGTTATGATGTTGAAAGTTAAAAGTTAAAAGAGGAACACGTCCCATCGTTATGATGTTTCGTCAACGACTAAATTTGAAACGCGCCACTAAACAATCTTTATTCTTTTGTCGTAAATGTTTGTCAAATTCTCGGTGTCTTTCTGTAGGTTAACCGTATTGTCATGCTTTTTTATGAAGAACATTTCAGCAATCTCTCTCTTTCTTACATGTTCCTCGTTATGTGAAATTGTCGGTGATTTCCAATCAAAGTTATGCCCAAAATCACATCTGTGTTTGCTCAAAACCGAATGATTAGACTCATGTAATTTAATATTGCTGGCATGTTCCTTCACTCTAGTGCATAAATGTCTTTTTGTTTGTCCAATGTATGATGCATTACAATTTTCACAATTAATCTTGTATACTACATTCGTTTTAATATCATTAGTTATTAAATCTTTACCTCGTTTTATCAGCCTATTCAACTTTTTTGGCAAACTATAAACGACATTTATATTAGCATTTTTAAGTGACCTTTTAATACTGTCGCTAACGTTTTTAACGTATGGGAGTGGAATTACATAATTCTTATCTTGAGCCGAATTCACATTAACGTTATTATCTAAATCATTACTCAAACTGTCGTTATTATCCGCATTGTGACCGTTAACATTCCTGTTGTTATTCAGTACATTAATTCTTTTATTTACATACTTATTAATAATATGATCCGGAAAACAATTATTAATTAAAATGTTCTTTACAATCTCAATATTCGTATTATGAAATTATTCGTTAGAAAGTAAAATTGCATGGTCTACTAAATTGTAAATCGTATTAATTTTGTACTTAATAGGATGACTCGAAAGAAAATTGATGTATCTGCCAGAACATGTAGGTCCTAAACCAATTAGTTGTCAATTTATTCCCATTGCGGATAACTGTAGAATTTAAAAAATTAATAGAAAAATTGGTCTCTATTTCATGTGTAAATTTTAAACGTTCATGATAATTATTAAATGTACTTAAAATTTCTTTTATTTCAGAGCTAGGTAAAATAACAAAAATGTCGTCCACATATCTATAAAAAGTCTGAACTTTAAAACTTAAAGAATTTAAACAATTTGTTTCCAAGTCATCCATTACCAAGTCAGCTAATATCGGTGATAGAGGGGATCCCATAGGGCTTCCATAAATCGGTTCATAATACTGCTCGTTAAATTGAAAACTAGTTGAAGTAAGTATTACATCAATAGCGTATAGAAACTGTTGCAAATTAAATTTAGTTTTTAGACTTATGTCACTCCAACGACTTTCAATTGCAGAAAAAACTAAATCTTTTGGAATATTTGTAAACAACGAACAAACATCTAAGGAAATCATTACGTCATCGTCATTAACTCTTGTATTTTTAATAGTATTTACAAATGTCCAACCATTTTTAACATTTGAATCCGGTTTCTTAACAGTTGGGTATGTTTATAAAATTTATATTTATTTTATTAATTTAACACTTAAATGAGTTTTCGTATGTTAAAAACTATTGTGTAATATTATGTTGTAGAAATTTCACTTGAAAAGGACCACAACCAAATGGTCGAAACGTCGTGAAATAATCAAATAAAATTTGCTAGTTACGTCGAAGTCAAGTTTTTTAAGCTTATTTTCACCACTAGCGACCAATATTAATTTTGATTAATATTAATTTTAATTGATCGTATTATTATATATCTACAATTATCATCTATCTCTTGATTCTGTCTCGCTACTTCTTCCTCCGCTTCTTCTTCTTCTTCTTTCTCTTGTCCTGTAGCCGCTAATTGTCGCTTTTTGGCATTGGCGGGAGTTTCCTCACCGCTCCAGGTTTGAGAATCTTCTTTTTGCTGTATTTCGACGTTCCTTCCCCCGCCGCTCTGTACTGTGAGAAATAAAAAATTATATTAACGAAATAAAATATTTAATAAATATTACTTTCTTACGTTTAAATTTTTATTATTAGGTCCTTGAATAAGTTCTCGCTGTTTCTTAAAAGATTGCGTAGCGGCACTCTGTCCATGGAATTTCGTACGGAAACGCATCAGCTAAGTAGTACTATATGTAACCTCAAATTCTAGTAGATACAGTTTACCACAGTGTCAACCACGTGTTTAATTACCTATTGCGAAAATGTCTACTTTTGTGCCAAATAAAGTGTTTTTGCGGGGAATTTTATTGCACTGCTTTATTCAAAAGAAATCTGCAGCTGAAGCACACAGAATTCTTGTTGAAACATATGGTGACAATGCTCTGTCGAATACGACATGCAGAGACTGGTTTAGGCGCTTTAAAAATAATGACTTTGACCTTGAAGATAAAGAACGTTCTGGAGCACCGACAAAGTTTGAAGACGAAGAATTGGAGATCATTGCTTGATCAAGATCGGGCGACGGACAATACTTTGAGTAAAGTTATTGTAAGCCTTATATTTTAAATAAATGTTTTTTTTAACAAAAAAACAGCGAGAACTTATTCAAGGACCTAATAATAATGCGAAATTGTTGTTATTAATAATTATGCTAAGTTCACTTACGTTTTAATATTCTTTTACCGGGTCATTTGTATCACTCTGCCAGGGTTAATACTCCGGTGAATATGAAACTTCGGGAACGATTTTAGGAGAGAAAGAAATTCCTAATAAAATTTTATTTAATTAAAATAAACAAAAAATTTAAACTGTGCGAATTCGCGGCAACGCGGAGTGCGAACCGGTGTGCGAGTGAATATTGATATTACCTAAGGAGCACAGCACAACGACACCAAAAAAAAAAGGAGACAATGTTAATGAAAACGGCACTGTATTTTTCACTATATACAAGAGATGAGAGTCGCGCACAGGTGGCGTGATAAAAAATACACGGATTGCAAGAAGTGCAATCGACAAAGAATAAAGTATTCGCGAGAAGTGCGATACCACGGAACTTTGTAAAAAGCGTAACGAAGAAAACTCTCGGTCTGTGCGTGCAAGCTGCGACAAAGCGAGTGAGAATAGGACGCGCGGGAAAACAGTTTTATCCTGCCGACCTTCGAGAAGATTCCAATGTAAAATTACCGAACTTGTAATTTTGCAATGTAATGATGTGGAATCCTCTCGAGTGTCGGAGGACAAAACTGTTTTGCCTTTTCTGTTTTGTTTGGCCAGCCCGCATAAGCGGGCTGGCGACAGCCGAAGGCGTTTGGCGCGCGAAACGCGCGCAGCGCGATTGGCGCCTGGCGATTAGCGCAAATTGACGCGCCGAATTTGATAGTGAAAAATATCACTTTTCCACACTGCATGCGTACATGCACTCACACACATACACACTCTCTCTCTCTTTCTCTCTCTCTCTCTCTCTCTCATCCGCAACATAAACGTAGGAGAAGATTAAGTATAAAATATGTAATTATTACCTTCCTCAGCCATCGCCCCGCTATTTTCTTCTTCTTTTTCTTCAAAAAACGTAGCGTTATTTTCATCTCCCACTTTTTCTTTTTCTTCTTCTTCATCTGCTGTTTGTTCTTCTTGATCTTCCGGCTCTTCTTCTTTATCTTCCGTTTGCTCTATTTCTTCTTCCAACTTTTCATTTTTCTCCTCTACCTCCCTCACCCCTTCCTCCTCCTTCTCCTCCTCCACCCCCTTCTCCACCTCCACCTCCTCTTCATCTTCCGAAATCAAGTTTATTTCCTCGTCGATTTCCTTCTCCTGTTCTCGCTCCTCTACGACCACGTTTTCATTCGCCACGCCATCTAATATTCATCAGTTATATATTATTAGTATTTTACATAACTAAAAAATCTTTTGTGTTGATATATCACTGTAGTATTTTTCTTACTTGCTTTCAAGCGGAGTAAATATGCCCGCCTCATCGAACAGACTTACTTCGCGAACCCGCACTTCTTCCACGTCATTGTCACTTTCGGCTAAATCAATAACCGGATGTTTCAGCTCCGGCGTTAACACGATACGTGCACGACCTGGAACGTATAACATTTTATTAAAAAATTTCTTGTTTAATATTATGTTTTCTAACAACACGATATAATTTATGATGTTAAAACTTACGCGAAGGTCTGGGCTCCGACGAAGAATCCGCTCGTCGTCTTCTATTTAGCATTAATCTTAGTGATACGGGGCGGTTCTCCAGTACACGTAACCGGTTTCTTGTGACGCGTGCGACAGGTCGTACGATACCTAAAATTTAACGATTTAAATAAATAAATAATTGAGGTAGTTTTAATTAATTTATTTATTATTAAGTGTAATAAAAAATAGAAACTCATTATTATTTTCTTCTCCCCGCAGAACTCGATGAAAATGTAGGAGGAGATATTCGATGTGACCTGCTGTATCGTTTTCCTTCTCACTACCGAAATAGTATCGCGACTCGATCACCTCTCCCGCGATAATCAGTATTTCGCAAAAAACACTAAAATGTTCTAGTGGGAATAATACCGCTAGCACCGCGCTGGGACATTCCCCCGCGAATTTCCCAAAAATATTGAAACATTTCTCTTCACTCGCACATGCTAATTTACATATATGCTTGGAAAAATTTTTTCCGCATAAACTCTGCGCTAATAATAGACAAATTTCAATTATTTTTTTCAAATTCATTGAAATTTAATGGTACATCTGCGTCGAATACGCGAGTACACGAAAGACGAAATTCAAAATGTAACTAACTGACTTAATCCCGAGAGGCGTATTTATACGTTTGAAGAACACTTCTTTACGGAGAGGGAAATTTCTCAGTTTTATATTGTTTAAGTTTATTAAACAAGAAAGGATGAAAATGCTTCTTTCCCCGAAACATTGGCTGATTTTTTCTAACGTAATATAAAATAGTTACTAGTAGTTTACGAGCATTCTAGCAGGAATTTACAATTTTATTTTATTTTATTTTATTTATATTTTTAACTTTTTTCTCATAGTCGCCGACACGTTTCATCGTAAAACAATTGCTAAGAATTATTATATTTACTTTCCTTCTACAAAAATATTCTTACCCACGTTTTATATAGGGTAATATTTACTTAGATGCAGAAAAGATTTAATCTAGGGCGATATTTACTTAGCTACAAAAAGTTTATGGAAATCAAGATGAGGAATTTACAGATATCTTTTCTCGATAGCGATAGGAATTTTATATTTTCTCTGTAGTCAGATTTAAAATCTATATCATTTATATTGTTTAAAAAAATTCCCCTTCCGCATTAAAAATTATATCATTTATATTGTTTAAAAAAATTCCCCTTCCACATAATTTTTATTATTCTACGTATGCATTTTCTCCCTTTTACTTTATTGTTTAAAAAATTCCCCTTCCACATTAAAAATTATATTATTTATATTGCTTAAAAAATTCCCCTTTCTCATAATTTTTATTATTCTGCGCATGCATTTTCTCTCTACCACTTTTCTATTTTATCTTCCTTCTTATAAATTTTCTTGAAAATTTTCGTTCACTCGTCTTTCATCATCAGAACTTTCAAGTTTGTTAGTAAAAAGATCGTTAGTAAAAAAGCTTGTTAGTAAAAAGTTATCGATTTTTCGATTTTACCGCGTCTTTGTTTATTAAATCTTTGATTTTCTACGCGCCAGCAACTACCATGAACAATCATAAGAAAATCGAGCAACAACCGCGCATGTTGTTGTCAATAACATATGGATTGAATTCATCCTACACGAAGAAAATTCAAGTGGGTCTTATGACGGAAGACAACCAGATGACAGGAGTCGAACCGGATTTTCTCCCTGTTGTTAAATTAACATCTCACGGTGCTGCAGGGATTTGCTTCGACATGGAATCGTGGCAAAAATTTCAAGAAAGCATGGAAACGATGTCAACCTACTTAAGCGGTGATAAAATTAATTTGAGCTCGATTATCTTTAACAAGATAATTATAAATTTCACTACCGCATATGGTGCTAGAGCCATACTAATAGCGTATCGTTAAAACGAGCAAGATCTTTCTTCCGAAACTGCGGAGGATGCGAGCGCAAACGGACCGAGAGCCAAGAAACGCAAAACTTACAACATTGCGATAGTCATGCAGAGAACGACTTTTCAAGGTCTAGAAAATATAGTTGATTGTGTGAACGCTAATTTAAATCGCCTAAATTTTATTTTAATTAATGTCAACGAATGTGCTTGATATTTAATTAACGAAATACAGTTAAATCTTCCTGTCAGCGGTAGCATCAATAGCAGTATCGTGAAACTCACGATCAGAGGTAACAGTAAGGAAATAGAACGTAATGTACGCATCCAGCTGAAAGATTTAATTTCTCGATGTATACTTTGAGATAACATTTTTAGAAATAATTTCACTTTATTTCGAACAAATTCTACATGCAATCATAACAAAACGTAAATTTTAATAATTATTTGACGAATATTTTCTTGAAATGTTTGTGAATAATTTTGTTCTGTAAAAACATTTTAAATATAAACCATATTTGTACTTTTAAAATTATTGTTTGATTTTCTTTCATTTCCTCTTTCCAGAAATTTCTTCAACATGCATGTTCCTGTTCACCTTCATTAAGCCGCGCGTTATTTTTAAATAAAATTTTATTTGCATCTTTTCAACAATAATCATTCTTTCTAATCTACGATGATGTATTATTTTTTATCGCGACACGAGTCAGACCTGCTCGTTCGACGTTCGACCGTATGACGCTTTTCTTGGTCAAACTGTTTTCACCCCACCCCATCCAATATCGGCCATTTGATTCGACGAGCTATCCTTGCCAAACGTATACCCGAACCCGCATACCGTACTCTACGCAACTTTAGCTTAAATGGCTCATCTAATCCTTAGGCTAGTAAGATCTCGTTTAGCTCACTAGGACCCTGCTCGGAAACGCGAAGGTCCCGGGTTCAAATCCAGAGAAAATGAGAAAAAATTCTCATCCTCCGCCTTTCGAGGCCAGTCGCCATTTTTTTTCCCTCAACACCCGCACTCGGAAAACTAGACGCTGGTGCAGTGGTGGGGGAAAGATAAGCCACGTTCAGAGAGGCCGGTGGTGGGGGTTTGTTTTGACGGGCCATACCTGCCACTATACTACTCACGAGCCACGGGCATGTAGCGTGTTACATGGCAGCGTAAACAATCGAGAATCGAATTTGCGCGCGTACCTATAAACTTGGCTGTGTGTGCTAAGTTTTGTAGCTGTGAAGTATATTGCGTAATGTGTGTGCATGATAAAAAATTTTAGTACGGCTGCCATTTTTTTAGCTACTTCTGCTAATATATACTTTCAATTTCAGCTAATAAATTTTCATGCCACAATAAATAATTTTTTTTGTAATAGCTAAATATTAGATGACTATGATGAAATATTAGTCATAAGACAGTAGCTTTTAGAACTAAGTTTATTCAGCTACTGAAATTTAGCTAAGTCATTTTTTTCCGTGCAAAACTTTGTCCGGATACAAGGCCCTGACGTCTGAGGGAGTGTGGCTAGACAGAATTTTGCGATCGGAGATTGGTTTATTTTTTTATCGGGGCATTAGTCTTCAGTGTCTGATAGGCTCTGCTTATACTTGCCGGCACTCTGATTGGGTGATTCTTATTTTGGAAGGGTAGAGAGAGAGAGTAGGTGAGTTTTGGAAAAAGCTGACAAAATGGCGAGTTGTGGTATACCGAAGCCGCGTGGAGGGCGACTATGGCACCTCGCTCTTCAAACTCTCTTACGCAATAGAGAGGAAGAGCCGAGGATGACAGCAATGAAAAAGATTAGCAAAAAATACAGATTCGCACTGATTTCGGGCTGATAGCTTACTAGGCGTTGCATTATCGGCTAATGTTGGTATCATTGGTAACAAAGGAAACAAAGAAAACAAGATATACAAAAATTATAAATGCCTCTAACGTCTGATCACGATTTCACTTGCCGTATACGCAGTATCAAGTATTATCGACACCTCGGTAATAAATAAGACCTAACAATAAAAAACAAAAAGAAACACATGCACAATTTTGAGTGAATGTCACCTCGACGCCTCGAGTAATAAAAATAGCCCTAATAGAAAACGCGCTTACTCGGATTCGCATTCAAAGTTTTATTGCTGGAAAAATAAAATAAAATTATTTCTTGAAATACATGGAAAGAATAGAGAAAAAAGCATATTAAATCAATTTGAGATACAAAATTTTATTCTATGCTAATTTTAAATAATTTAAAATCGGTAACGTTATTATAAAAAATGTACATAAAATTTATTTTCCTTATTACATATTACATGCTTATGTTATTACTATTATTAACACTATTATATTACAAAATTTTGTACAAAAAATATTTTTTAATAAGCGTATAAAATATTTGTACAAAATGCGGGAGAAAATGCAGGAGAAAAAGAATATTATATTTTTATAATAAATATCCATACGGGTATGAATATCTGTTATCGATAAATCTACGTTTCACTAATACCGGTGCGCATATTTTCGTTTTGTTTCGCGTTACAATTTCATGAAACGCAGTATGATGAATGGCGTTGAAACGCAGATTTATTGTTGTCTCATCTTCTTCTTTGTTATCTTTGTTTTCTCGTGTTTTTTCTCTCGCTAATATCAACTTTTTAATATTATTAAAATTAACACGCCGCGAGTTCTCGTAATTGAGAGTTATACCTTTAACTTTGTAAGTTTCGTGTATAATTCCGTCGGCTGTTTGCACAATGTAGGCGTAAAATTTCGGACCGCCGGATACGAATTCCTCGATGTAACTACCGCGGCCGTAGCTCTCGAGTTCATCGGTCATGTCGCCTACAGAATTACCGATACGAGGTTCATATTCATCCAGTTCGCCGGTGCTCACATAAATGCAAGAATCGGTATCGTAATATAATACACGATGATCTAAACGCTCTAGATAATCATACAATTTTAGTCGCGCTTATGCAGTCGTGTATGCGGCTATCACATTAGTTATCGGCGAAAAAGTTTCATGTCTCAATCATCACGAAACATACATTGTCTCGTTGTTTACAGGCAATATATCGGTTATCTCGTGCTCGGGACTTGTTAATAATAACATAAAACGCCGATGTGACTTAACAATTTCGGTATTTGGCAAATTGGATTGTTAGCCGAATTTTCCCCAAAACGAATTTAAGCAAAGCTTAGCAACCGAGCGTAAACCGGGATTTTGCGAGATGTTACGCTTATCGAGAACAATACCTTCGGTTTTCTCGTACTCCCGCAGGTATTGCTCTTTAGCATCATTATCCGCGCATTTACTCGGCCATCCGCTCTTGTTTAAGTTATAGAAATAAGTTTATATATTCGGCGAACAATCCACCCTGCCGTGTTTCGCGATTATATTGACTAATTTTATATTCCCAAATTTCATTTACTTTAGTATCTTGTGACTAAACGTATACGATGGCCTTGCGTAATTCGCAGCTCACCCACGTACCCTCGAATTCGCGTTTGCTAGGCTCGTGCGTACATTCCGTCTGCGAAAATGTTTCACAGCAACTACGACACAGTGTGAATAATAATTTTCCGTGCGTGCAATACGGAAGTACGGATGAAATAAATCGCGCGGAGGAAGTATCGTACAGCATACGAGACCTTCGACGGTGTCAAAATTATAATTCGGAACCGTACCGATTAAAGTTGAACATTCATCGCCGATATAAATGTTGGGATGACCGATAGAGAAAGCACCCGTCTTCAATACATACGGGTATAACGAACATACTAGTTTATGTAGCGTATTTTTTCCGCACCTGTGATTTTACAAAGAGTCGCGATATTTCCCGTGCGTCTACCGAAAAATGCGTCGCGAGCGGTGTTGTTTTCACCATCGGATGATTCTCGAGAAATTCGCGCATCTCACGATTATCCCGCATTTCTCGATCAAAGCTACACTTCCATTTTTCCGTCACCCCCGCTGCCGAAGCCGCCACGAGATTGCGAGAATTCGCTCGTATCGCGAGTCAATCGTATCTCTACGTTCCTCAGCCGACAAAAGCGATCTATTGCGATTTATCGGAAAGCACGACGTACATCCGTGCCAAAAGCAACAGTGGAATTGCAACATGTGACGCAATGTTACTCCCGTTTCCGATGTTTCTTCATAATACCAACGACGAGTGTGCCGTCAATCGTACGGTATTCGCGCGCATACCCTGCGTGGATTATAGGACGACCGAGCTCGCGCTCCTTCCATACCAACCACTGTAGAGCTTTGCGCGAATGTATGTTCGTTTTTCTGTATCCGCCCACTGGAATGACGCCTATTATATTCGGCTGTAAGAAGTTTTTCCGAAAAACTGTCATACACGTTGAAGCAATAGTTGTACATTCCTCGAACGGATATACATTTCCGTGAGCTATAAAAATTTTTCTAAACGCCATGCACGCTCGTCGACGTATATCAACATCGGTACGGCAAAATTGTACTATCTCGCGTTGAAAATCAAACACGGTGTTTTTTAACCGCATGTCCGTATGCCACGCGAGAAAGCATTCGCGCTCTTTCGATTTCATGATTTCGGGAGAGTAATAATGCGCGTCGGGTAATGGTCCGACATACATTTGATTTTCGATAGTATTGAATAAATGCGGAAAAATGCTTTTACCCGATGTATCCTTTAGCCCGAAAGCCTTCGGCAAATCGGATAATCGCATTGGCATATAATTCACGCTATCGATAAACTTTGTATGTCTAACTGTTAATACGACGATTTTTATCCCGTTCAAAATTACTTTCGGCGCGAGATTGACACGATTTTCTACGATATATTTTAAAATAAATTGTGCGTCGAACGCTTTCGCATTGTGGGCTATGCATATTATCTGTTTGAAATATTTCGTCCTTCGCGTAGCAAAATCGACAAAATATTTCACCAGATCATTACAAAATACGAAATCTCGCACTCCGCACCAGTGACAACGCACGGAGATATCGTTGTTTTGCGCGCACGCTTCGCAAATTTGTTGCGCGACGCAAAGTGTCGGGATGTGTCTTTTACGGACGTTGTACCTTCGAGCGTTTCGTCCTGCCGTGCAAAATCATAAAACACGAATGCTACGCGTCCCTTTCTATCTGTCAATGCCGATTTGCTCGCCTTCTTCGTTATTATTTATGTTTTCTTTCTCCTCGACGGATACATCTACCGTCAACCGTCGTCGCTTCTACCTTCGGAGGATGTGTCGACGACGACGGCTCGGTAGAAAGAATTAACGTCGTTGCGCAGAGGTCTCATATAACACAAATGATTTCGAGGTTGCTCCGAATGGCATAATCTGCAGTAAGAAACGCCGCATTCGTGCCTCGCTTTCGCTTTAATTATACATCCGCATTTATTGCAAAATCGTATGACGCTACAAACACTCGCGAGCGATTTACCGTCATAAGATTTTTCTCTACGATGACGCTCGAAACACGTAGCACCGAAAAACGTCCGATTGCACGCGTCGCATTTTACTATTTGCGCGTCGTCAGAGTGTTCGCACGGCGGCGCGGTAAAACATCGCGGACATTTATTCGAGCACCGGTGACCGCCACCTCTATCGTTTCGGAAGCCTACATTACACGTTACGCAAAAATTACGAGAACCCGCAGTGGCTTTTAAGGACCCCGCACAAAATAAAGGGAAACCGGTGTACAGTTAAATGGGCTGGGGGTGGAGTATGTTGTAGTTCAAGACATCCCGATGAAAAGTTGCAATGGGCACAAGCTCCGAAAATGGCCAGTTTTTTAGATAAAATGAGTCAAAAGTTGAAAATGTCGATTGCCCGCAATTACTAGTATAAAATAGTGTAAGGAGTTATTTAACAATGTTATTCGAATGTATTTGTAATACATGGCCTACACACACGGTACGTATATGTATACAAACTACCGTCGGCATTAGCGTCACCCAATGTGCACCACGTGGAGGTTGCGCGATCGGATTTGCACATCATTTGGGCCCTGATAAGGGCTTTTTTTGTCATTGAAACATTCAAAATGGTTCAATAACTTCTCCTTCGATTTCTTCATCTTGATTATATCTATTAGCAGCGTCTTTTATGTGATTAAGTAATGTGACGCTGGGATATTTAGTATTAGGTTGATGTCGTGCGTATCCTAAAAACCAGAGAACACTTGCAACATGAGCACATAAACCCAGTGTTCGTGAACCTGATACACAAGTACAGTAATAATCCGTTATGGGTTCATTATTTTCATCTCCATGAGGTCTGTAAGCAATCCATAATTGATGCTTCGTTGCATTGCGGAATTGAGAGTACACCCGAACTCTAAGAAGGCCAGCTTCATTTCTGTGTTCATCAAGTTCAAATACTTCAGATTCATCGCGCACCAGTTTGTCTTGAATATTCGATTCATGCACACGTGTTATTACTAGTATAAAATAGTGTATGGAGTTGTTTAATGATGTTATTTGAATGTATTTGTAATACATGCCTACACACACGTTACGTATAGATATATGGTATATCCGAAAGACGACGATGCATGAATCGAATTCTGTAAACAAGAAGCTTTAGCGGCCGTATATTGTTTGTCTCGTCGTTTTCTCGACAGTGATGTAACGCGGCTATTATATGACATCGAGCTTAGTGCGGCACGTTTATAAATCCACAGATAGTTATAGACTAATAATAACGTTCAGTCTGACTTTTATTTACTGTGAATACTGGTTTTAATGTACTCGAGTTATTCTCGAAAATGGCATTTCGAAATCGAATTCGTTGTTTTATCTGCGACGTAGCTGGGCAACCAAGGGTAATGAAAAAACTCCCCGCGAAAAAACAGTTCAATATGATTTAAATATGGTTCATATTGCTCATTTATATAAACTAAATTAAACTCAAATAAAAACCAAATGTTAAATTTAAAAGTAATTAAATTCATATATGTTTTAAATATGCATCAAAATTAAATTTAAATATGTTCTTGCTATTGGATTTAACTTGTCCAGACGCATATATGCATCATATTAATATTTAATAAGCATCTAACCAACCTGAGTTTCTAATTTGATTTATATTTGGAACAAATAAGATTTTAATTAACACACAAATTGAAATGTGTCAAGATATTGTCATTTGCGTAAAAGTAAATTAAAATTAAAATTATTTTATTTAAGCAGTAATAACATAAAAAAAAGAATTCTTTCCTGAGTCTATAGATAAAGAGGTGTCAAAATAACATTAATATAATACATAATAAAAGTACAAAGATTTGCAGAAACGAAAAATGATGACTCGTCTTATTGTTTTATGAGATAAGGCTCTTTAAATAATTGTCTGTTATTGTAGTAGTAGTATATTCATATTTAGTAGAATAATTATTATATAAAAGTAATAGTAATATAAAATAATAGTAATATAAAATACAAACAAAAAAGTTTATATATTTTAGAACTCGTATCAGATTGTATTAGCACAATAAACATCCATATTTACATATTCTTTTCATAATGATTCGGATGGTGGCAGACATAATCTGTCACCCTAATTACTTTACACAGTATATTGTTCATTTAATGAGTAGTAATTCTTCTGAATTGTTGATTGGAATAATGTGCGAAACCTTAGTCCTGCTTGGGCGATGACAAATAATATTTCTCTGATTAACATTTAGCATCTTAATAATAACATATGTATCATTGTCACGCATTGATACTGAAAGAAAAAATTTTATTTCTCCATAGCCGCAAAAAAATGATGGTTCGTTGGTGAAAAATTGCACAGTGTAATTATTTCGCTTCTTTTCAGCTGTGTACAGAAGCGATGTAAGAATTTCTCTATTTATTTTAGCACGAGAAAATACACAAATGTTCTGATGGAGTAAGCCATTTTTATGCAGGATATGACGTTCAGCTTCAGATAATTTTATTAAACACTTGTTCATTAATTGAACATGATTATCAGTACTTAATTTTCTGAAACATTGGATTGAAGTGCAATTTTGTTCCTTAAAATTTGAATACCATAAACTAATTTAATATTTTTCACAAGCTCTTTCCCAGGATTTTTACTTCCATGAATGCAATGAGCTAGAACACCATAATAACTCTCAAAACCAAAAGCAGATGTTGCCCACAGTGGCCCCCACCTTCTTACATATAAAGGAAGATGAATTAATGTATGAACATTGTACAAATAATCCTTTCACGGTACAATTGTCCAATATCTCTTACAAATAGCTTGAGCATGGTCTCTGCCATATCAATATCTGTAGGACTTATCCTCTTCTTTTAAAACACAATAGATAGACATTACAAAGAGGGACCAATGTTGAGAGTACACAAATGCCATATATTTGGAAATAATTGGTAATGAATAAAATAAAAGCCAGGAACGGAATTCACTTGCTTCCACCTACAAGCATCTTGATGTTCTCCGTGGCAGCCTTCAATAGAAGTAGGGAGGTCTAATATTCATTATTATGTTATCAATTTCACCAATATATTCACGATACACCATGGTCATGGCACAATATCCATAACATTAGGAAAATGACGAACAACTCCAAACAAACAGTGTGCATATATTCTGCAATAAGAAGGTAGCTAGATCAAGTCTAGGTACTAATTGTAACAGTGATGGCCCTTTCCTCCTTTCACAGCTTTTCCTTGTTGATAGGCTTTCTTGTCCTTGCCTCTTCAAACGTTGTTCTTCTCGAAGTCGTGCAGGATCTTCTTTGAAAAAGAAATCCTCGTCGACGCTGTATGCGTTTCCCTTTTGCTCTTTTAGCTAATTCTTCTGCAGTAAATGTTATCTTCTCAGTCTTCTGCTCACATGTTATTGCATGCATATTTTGAATTGTGACTTTCATATTCAAAAGATCCAGCACGAACTGGAGCATCAGCACTCGCTAAAGGAGCCACAACTGAGAGATAATTGCTGAACTTTACTGGTTGGATGACACCATAAAACACCTCCCTTAGCATAAATGGTACGCAAGGAGTCAAGAAATGGTCTCATTAAAGTGCTCATTGGTGGTTTTACGAATACACCTTACACAAACAATTAAGAAGAAAAAAAGCGAAGGTGTGGGGGGACTTACTTTTACAAAGTAACGGAATAAATTTTTTTGTAAAAAGTTACAAATAGAAATACCGTCGGTTGCCCCATTAAAGTTAAGGTACTACCTTAATTTTAACTCGGCATATTCATGCCATCAAAAATTTCTCTCAACTTGTCATCGCAGGGGCCTTTTTTTGGGTATCTTCAATTAATCCCCAAATTACAACACTCTAAAAAACGCAGTAAGGAATTTGTCTCTTAAAAGGAATCTGTTTTTCAAAAAATTTTAAAAGCTGAGTAAAGTTTTGGCATTTTTTTTGGTTGAGGTAAATATTTAACAAAGTTAAAAGATTATCTGAAGACCTTTTTGTTTTCCCTATTAGTGTGATTTTTTCCATAAAATCCAACACAGTCGAAACATTTTTTACTAAACCCTTCATACAATTTTAGTTTGCTTCATTTCTTCTTTATCTGGTGACATCAATTACTTTCCGGAGCAAGATAATCTTTTATCTAAATCTTTAAATAGGAAATTTTTTTAAATATTTAGAACGTTTTCTTTGCATGCGCCCCTTTCTGTAATTTCCCCAAATGGCAAAATCTTTTCATATCAATCTTAAAGAGATTCATCGATGAATGGTGAGCAAAATCAATAAAATGGAGAGGTTTTTTAAAAAATTAAAGATAATTTTTCCTTGATTATGAAAACAGGCGAATGAGACATCAAAAATTGAGGTTGGAAAAAGCTAAAACATTTTGATGGCATTTATAAATTATTTGGTTTGGAAATATTTAGATTTAAAAAGAGCTATACTTTTGTTTTAAAAAGTTTTTTCAAATACGAGAAACCCTTTAGAAAGAAAATTTTTAATTTCCCAAAATTTCACTTTTTTTACTGCATAGGATAAAACTTCCAATTTTTTTTTTTCTGGGGAGGACTGCCATCTGCTTCCAGGGGCGAGAAAAGATGTTTCGGTATGGAACTTAAAGAAGGGATTATACTTTCTTTGTTGAATTCAAATTTAAAATTGATGAAATGATGAGTAAAGGTTTTTCTTCCACAAATTCTTTTGTTTTCTCTTAAAAATTATGAATTATATTTTATATGCATAAATAATTTAAAAAGTTTGTTAAATAATTAAAATTGTAATTAATCTGTGGTGCCGGTTTTAAGAGTGTCGCACGTTTTTTAGCCGCATCGGAGGCGGCAGCAGTTTAAAACCCTGTGGGCACCGGGCGTTAAATGTTTTGAAAAGAGGGTTTTTCCTCTTCGGGTTAAAAAAATTTGGCAAGTGCAAAAATTTGGTTTTTTTGTTTTTTCTTATTTCATTCCTTTTTAAAATTTTGTGAATAGTCTGACGAGCGGGGTTTGTTTTTTGAAGAACAACGGAAAAAGTCATTTTCAAAAATATCCTAATTATTTTATTACGATGAAAAGGGGACGTTAAAATAGACGACGAAGTAATTTTCTTTTGGAAAAAGAAAAAATGTGTGGGAATAATTCGTTAATGGATGGGATTTAAAATAAAAAAAAAATAATATGATAAAATGATAATAATGTAAATTAAAAATGAAATAATGTAAAAATGTAAAAATGATAAAAATGTAAAATGATAAAAATGATAATGTTAAAAATGATAATTGTATAATGTTTAAAATTAATAATGAAAATTTGTATTGATAAAAATTAAAAAGAAAAAATTTAAAAATGTAATTGAAAATTGTATGATAAAAATGCTAATAAAAAAGGGTTTTAATGTAAGTAATGATGTTTTTTGAAATTGTAAGTTTTTTGTTGTTTTTTGTTTTTTGTTGATATAAATTTTTTTAAATTATTTTAAGTTGGGGCCCCCCGGCCTCGCGATGCTGCTTTTATCCTCGAAAAAAATTTTTTTTTTAGTTTAAACCCCGGGCCCCCGGCACCAAATTTTTTTTTTTGGACCGGCCCAAGTTTAAATATGAAAAAACTCATTTTTTGATTTTATTTAAATCCCCCTTTAACCCCCCTACGGAAAGTAAAAAAATAAGAAAGAGAAAAAATTAGATTGAAAATCGCTTGGGAAATCGGGAATCAACCCCCGAGCCTTTTCGTTGCCGGGCGATGCTCTTCCAGCTGAGCTTTCAGATCCTTTCGATTCTATATTTCTTTTATAAAATTTTAATGTTGGTAAAAAAAAAACGCATTTTTTTAGCCAGGGGTAAAAATAAAAGGGTTTTTAAAAAGGCTCGAAATAAAAAATAAAATTTAAAAACGTATAAAGGGAAAAAGACCCAAACCGAATGACAATTTTTATCCCCCAAAATAAAAAATTTTTTTGTTAAATTAAAATTTGGGGCCAAGAAAAATTTTTGGGGCCCCTTGTGCACCGGTTTTTTAATTTAAGAAAAATTTTTTTATTTGTTAGGAAGAAAATGTCTTCGCTTTTTTGGCCTTTTTTGCCCTCT
This sequence comes from Nylanderia fulva, assembly GCF_048542155.1. Lineage (NCBI taxonomy): Eukaryota > Metazoa > Arthropoda > Insecta > Hymenoptera > Formicidae > Nylanderia > Nylanderia fulva. The sequence goes on along the minus strand of NW_028190611.1, from coordinate 42,150 downwards.
TTTTTTAAAACTTTTTTTTAAATTTATATTTAAAGCCTTGTTAAAAACTTTATTTTTGATCCCGGGGCTTAAAAAATGCGTTTTTTTCCAACTTAATATAAAAACAGAAAAAAATAAGAATCAAAGGATCTAATCTCAGGGGAAGCAGTCCCGGGGAAGCAAAGGTCTGGGTTTTTTCCCGATTCAGCGTTTTAATCATTTTTCTCTTGCATTCATTATTTACTTTCCGTAGGGGGGTTAAAGGGGTATTGAAATTAAATCTCAAATATGAGATTATTTCATATTTAAAATCTTGGCCGTGTCCAAGTAAAAAATTTGGTGCCTTGTGCACCGGTATTTTAATTCTAACGAAAAATTATTTAGTTTCGTTAGGATAACGCATTGTCATTCGCGATTTGGCTCTTGTTGCCCGTCTTATACGTTAAATTTATATTTATATTACAGAGCCTTGTTAAAACGCTTATATTTAATAATAATAATAATAATACATAATAATAAAAGTGATCAAATATCTTCTCATTATAATATATATATAATATATATATATATATATATATATATATCACTCTCACTCATGAAAGGGTTATGTAAAAGAAAGTTTTATGAACCAAAAAATCTTTTCAATGCGTTTAAGAATTAATATAATGTTTTCTCTTTCTGGAATGCAATTTACTAAATTTTTACTGTAGCTTGTCTTTTGCAGAAGACTATGACAAATGTATCATTGAAGCACAGCGATTAAATAAGACAAGGCGTAAAGAAATGAAAGATTGACAGTTTATTTGATAGTAATCAACCAAGAAAAGCAGCTATGAAATTCAAAGCCACGCTTGGTCAGAGAGTGAAATGCAAGAAAAGTGCTGATATTATACAAATACTGTCGAAAATAATAACAAAAAAGTATGTATAATATTTCCTAACTTTGTGTCCACTTGATGCTACAACTGCTTCGCAGTGTACTTGAGAGCACAGTCCATACTATATATTGATGTACTTATCTACCCCTATTGGTCTTGCTATTAATTAATTTTGTATCAATATCCTAGCGTTCTCTAAATGCACAATTCTGAAAAACATTTATCATATATATGCTTAAAATAACTTTATGACATTAAGTTTAAAGCTATATCTCGACATTTTTCAATTTTAGATCAATTCTTTAACATATATATAGTGTTATTATTTTGTTTTCTTTATTATCTTAATTCTTTTCTTTTATTTTCTATTAAGATTTTGCAAGAAGGAAAGAAGAAAATGGAGAACATCTCTTCCCAAAGAATCTTACGAGCTAACCAATCATCTGCATATGTAAGGTCATCTGAATGTTACAAAAATTTAACTTGAAATTGTGAAGGTTTTGATATAGACTCTTTTCTTGTATAGCAATGATAGTTCATATAAGTAATATTGACTTTGGCTAGCTGTGTAAATATTTTTTAACTTACCAATTAAATTTAAAGCAACAATGTCCCATTCAGTGATAAATATCATAGCTATAATTTTTTTAGTTTGCTTTGTGGTATTCTCAAAATGTCAGCTCAATGATAGAAACTCAAATCAGAATTTTATTATAATGGAACGTATAGTTTACTGAGCATCTTTTTCATGGAAGATTACTGTTTTTTCTTTTGTTTATGTATTCCTGCTGGATGTAAAGGAACACAAGAAACAGACTTTAATTAATAAATCTTTAAAAAAATTACAAGAGAGAGAACATACTTTTTGAATGTGAGAGTGATGAGACTGTTGTTGAAGAAGAAAATATGCGCGGTCAGGAGAAAGAACATTTAGCCTCCTGTAGAGTAAGTCTATATAGTTTCTAATGTGATATTGGGAGGTAGTAATGTATAAATTATATACATTATTTTATTTTTAGTAGCATGAAAGTAGGGACCATGCTTATTAAACTTTCAAAATAGTGTCTTCAAATCTCCTTGCATGATTTTTTTCCTTTCATTTAAAGGCATATTCCTCTCTCACAGATTTGAGGTTGCCAGTAAAAATAGCCTAGTTAAAATAATGTCAATATGACGTCAAAATTGTCGTTTATTATTACTTTCTCTGTTCTACCTGGTTGGGGATCAATTGTGAACTTAAAAACTTAGTGAAAATTATAAAGTGAGCGAATTTACTAGAATATTTATAATTTCATTGGTTATACACTTGGTGAATTCGCTCATTTTGTTATTTTTACAAAATTTTGAACTACACAATCGACCCCTCTGGAATACAAGCAAATTCTGTATTATTTATGTGTAAACATATTTAAATTCATTTATTAATTGTAATTTCGTAGCCAAAAGTCCATCAATATTGTTTTAGACCGATAAAGAAATATTGGATTTACATTTTATTCCATTCAATGAAAATCAGCTTAACATGCGATGTAAAGCAGACAGAGCTAAGTTAAATGGTTGGGATTGCTGGGAATGCAGAAAAGTAATTATTAACAGTATATATATAGTTATATGTATATATATAATATATATATATATATATAAAGATATGAATAAATAAAAAATATAAACAAATATAAATATAAATAAAAAAATTAATATAAATAAATATAAATATTTTTGTAAATAACTAATTATGATATTTCATTTTTAGTATTATAAGAATTTGTCATTGTCAAAGAAGAATTACAAAAACGAATGAATCAATGCTCGCGACACCGACACAAATATGAGCGACCAAATATACCAGAAGGTTTAATATTTTATTATCATTTTTTTTATGTTATATGTAATAAATATAATCTTTTAAAGGTTTTTGAGATCCGGAGTTTCCCGAGAATTTCTCATCTTCATCGCAACTCGTGGTACAGTAACATTATCATTGCCATCTTTTTCATCACTTATTTTGACATAATACTCCTCATCAATTTGATGTCACTTGATATCATTTTGACTAGGTTGTTTTTACTGGTGCATCTTCCTCTGACTTTATGTAACTTAAATGTTATATGTGGATTTAGTGTCCACACAAAAAACCAGACTCCATTACAACAAATATAATTATGAATATAATATAAGAATATAATCATAAATGCCTTTGTATTGAGAGCTTACTGTGGCTATATATTCCTGCAGAACCACTGAAAAGGAAGAAAGTGACTGTAACAAGTTGCTCTGCAACAAAATCGAAGAGAGAAAAAATATACAGCAGTAACAGTGACAGTGATTCTGCAGAAAATAATGGAGAGCAAAAGATTCACGAGGTAGCTTTAATTCTATGTAGAATTTCTATCCTCTGTTATTTTTACTGAAGTTATTATTCACCCATTTAGCAGGATGAAGAAGCTGGACAAATATCTTTATCCAGTGGATCTGAGGAAGAGATTGATAATATTAAAGATAAACAAGTAAAGAAAGTAAATATTTTTTTGCAAAACTTAACACAGTCATTACTATTACTATTATCTCTACTGAATTTGAATTTTTTTACAGGTAGCGACTCGCTTAGCTGCCATGCTTGATATAAAGGTCCTTACAAAGCTAGCCTCTTTGAATTCAGCCATCTCTTTATCTGAAGAAAACCTTCAGTCATTTTTATTTCCTCAGTATAAAGGTATATATTTTTTTTGCAATGTCCTTTAATGGACACTTATTACAAAGTTTATATGCCCCAGATAAGATGACTTCTGAAGAAGCTATTAACAATAGTGGAGCTAACAATGTACAATTGGCATTGAATCCTGTCACGAAAGAAATTGTATCACCTGAGTGTGATGAATCTGGAGCAGGAGCTAGCTGTTCAGGCCTTATTGTTAGTGACAATTCCAATAAAATTAAACCATCATCTGAATCATATTATGTCAATAATAATATTTTGCAGGCTACAAAATCAACTGTAATAGAAGAAAAGACAATCCAGAAACTGTGAATGTAATTTCACCTGGAACTGGATTTAAGAACAGGCTGAAATAGTACAGTTGTAAAGCAGGAAGGCCAGATCAAGAACTCAAATTCTATGTTTTGCACAGATAAAAGCAAGGTGAGATTAAAAAAATCTAATTTGAAAATTTCTTATAACTGCAACTATACATTTTATATATTTTTTGTTCTCAAAGGGAATCCTAATCGGTGATGACGTATACTGCACATCAAAATTATACAAGATTGCAGATGAGTCAAACTCTGCTACTAAAGCAGTCAGACGTCTATTGGAGGGTGTGTTTACATTAGAGTCACTTCTTCAGTGTACTGTGTCTGGTCTTCCACCAAGAGGTAAGGGTCGCCAAGCCTATGCAGACCCAAGTTCTATTAAAAAATTTCTAGAACCTGCTGGAGTACATGCGATTATTGGTAAGTTTAGAATATATAAAGTTTTATTTACTTGCGTTGATGAAAAATATGATTTTCAGAATTGCTCATAAATACCCTCAATTTTCTAGATAAGGCTCTCGAATGGCAGAAAATCAAACATTGGCGCCCTAAAAAGGATTCTACTCAATTACGAAGTGCCATGGCAGTGCGTCTTTGCGAAATCAGGGAGAAAGAGCAAAAGCGCCAGTCTAATAAATCCAAAGTATAATATCTCTTGCAAATATTATGCAAAGGGTTTTAGCAATTCTTCCATGCAGTATCGATCTTTAGTTTGATAAAATATATAAATAACTTCTCCATTTTTATTTTTTTGAGCTAGCAAATTGTATTTTTATTTTTATTCTTATTTTTATGATTGCAATTAATATTTTGTGCCACTACATCAGTCTTTTTAGTCAGATCTTTTGTCGCTAGCAATTAATATTTGTTATATGTATTTGTGTTGATTACTGCCTATAAAGTGTTGCGTTCATAAATTTATCAGAAGTTTACGTATCTTTTCTTTAAGTCAAGTTTCTTACTGAGCATAATTTTATATTTTTCCATATATTCTATTTTTTATATTTAAGATTAACTTATAATGTGATTCTCTTATAATTATTCAGAAAAAAATGTCTTGTAGCAAAACTATAAATAATTTATGAAAAATTATGTAAAAAATTAGTTTATTATCACTGCTTTAGTTATTGCTATGATGCATCAAAGTTTTTTTTATCAAGAAAGCATTCCGACTTGTGATTTAAGTTAGTATTGGCGTTACAAATAATGAATTTAGTTTTGTACCATTGAATTTAAGCAAACCAATATAGACAAAATAATCGTAATTTATAAACACTATTTTTTTTTTCAACTGTATCTTATAATCAACTCATTCCCTGTTGATACTATTCTCCAAACCCATTATTAACCTAATCAGCAGACAATATTTTTTAAACGTTTGAAAAACATTGCCTGTTGATTGGGACTGCAACATTTTGGCAATTGCTATTACAGGGCACCGATAATGTAACTTTTTCCCTAGAGTCGAAACATGAAAAGTTTCATGTAACTATCTCTTTTATTGGTGTTGAATAGAAAGAAATAAACTTTTTACTTTTCACGTTTCCGCCTAAGAGAAAGTTACATGATCGGTGACCAAGTGCGCATGCACGCGCCGCGCCTTAATAGCCTTATAAAGAACATATTAAGGCCTTATTAAATTTAAATTAAGATTCAGAACTTATTAATGACATATATAATTTCAATTAGATTGTAATTTAATTTGAATATATTAGCTAATTAAATCCTTATTAAGTTAATTAAATATGAATATCTTGATGATGAAATAATACTAACAAGGGACATGTCACAACTGTCCGGAACCGATTTGATTCTCCTTGAAATATGTTGTTAAATACACAAATCTAAAAGACACGTATTTTTTTATACGTGCGCAATTTGAGTTTTAAGGGGTGAAACACCCCTTTAAAGAATAACGGTATTTTTCTTTAGGATCAAATATCTGCTAAACTATAAGAGATATAAAGAAAAAACGTACAACAAATTTTAATGGCTTGAAGAGTACTTTAAAGTTATATGAACAAAAAATTTTTTTTTTTTTTTTTTTTTTTAAAAAACCCTCACCACCTAATTTTTTTTTCAAAATTAAAAATTTTGTTTTACCTAATTTAAAGCTTATTTTTTCCAAATTCAACCATGTGTAATAAAGTTATGTTACGAAATATCATTTTCGAAAATTAATTATAAACGCTCCCGTATATACGCTCATCCGTGCTATGTGCGTAAGTAATTACCGTCGAACAATAAAATATATAAAAAATGTTTTTGTATAATTCTTATTTATGTTTTCTATGTATTTATAACTGTGTATTGTGTATATTTAGATTTTTTTAAAAATGTATTTGCATTTTATATTATTCACTCATTATACACATTACAATAATGATATTCGACAAAAAAATGTTTCAAACATAATGACTTCTTGCACCAAGAACATCTTACTACAGCTATATTATTGCAACCTTCGATATCACATTTTGTTAAAGTTTCGTCTAAACTAAAGTGTACTGGATTTTCGAATTCGTCTGGTCTTTCATTCGTATAACCACTTTTAAACCACGAATATTTAAATAAGTTTTGATATCGTGGGGATGACAATTGATTATGTATCAAAGATTGCAATTTTATTATATTATTTCGTTCATGTAAGTTTATATTACTTTCCAACAGTAAAACCGCATCTGAAAATCTTTTAGCAAAATTTTTCCAAATTCTGAATCCATAAACATCTAATGGTTGTATTTTCCCTGTAGTTCCTTTCGGTATTATCATAGTAGTAATATGTGTTCCAGGAGGTGTTAAATCCGAAATCATATTGGGGCAATGTCCAGTCCATGAATCGATAAGAAGAACGCTATTAGGACCAATGTTTGCGAAATAAGCTTCTTCTAACCACATTTTAAAATGATCTGTACAAAATATAAATGTTAATTTAATAGTTTTTTTATGACTCTTATTAAATTGTTAAATAAAATAAGGTTGTTAAAAAAAGTAATTATAAAAGGAAAATACCTGATGTCATTTTACCAGATTTCGATGCTTTTACAATAACATTTTCTGCTTTAAATAAATTTTCTTGTACTCTTGGTCCAAATTTACCATTAGCTTCTTTTAATACAATAAATAAAGGGGACAACAAATTGCCATTACAGGATATTATTGGTTGTATCGTATATGAATGGGTTGTTGATGATATGGATTGCACGACACGTTCTACTTTCTTTTCTCCCTGGTTAGACAATGATCTTCCAGAGTGAAGTTCCAATTGGAAACCACTTTGATCTGAATTGTAAATATTTTCAGATCCAAACTGTTCAATAAGAGGTTTTACTGTTTCCAGAAAATCATCAGCTGATTTTTGCAAATCAGCAGAATCTTCTAATGTTCTTCTAGTGACAAACTTCGTAACTTTTCTTGAAACAATTCGGTGAGACTTCTTAAATCTTGCTATCCAACTGTGAGATGCTTTAAATATAGGATTTAAATTTCCTATTTCTTCTTGAGCTTGTAAAGCCCATCTTTTTAAATCAATATCATGAACCATGAATCCTGATTCGACAGCTGCAGTAAATTTATCATGTGTAAATTTGGAGATGTAAGATAATTTTTCTGTACGACTTCCACCTGATTGTATTTGTTCTTCCCATCGCCTTAACTGACGTTCAGATGAAACTCTTCTAAATTTATTTTGTACTACTCTTAGAGGACGATTCCTTTTTCTGTCATTACTGTTTTCATCAGTGTCCCGAAATCGCCAATACTCAACAGCTCGTCTTTTATAAGAACTATCAAAATTTGTATCATCATTTGAACAATGAGGATGAGAATTTAAACTATCTTCATGCCATGCTTCTTCGTCATCTTCAATTATTTCAAAACTATGTAATTTATAAGGTTCTTCATAATCGAGATATATTTCTTCCGTTACTTCCACCCCATTATAATGAAAAACGCTATCCAGTAATATTTTTTTAATGTTTTCCTTTAATTCCACTTCTGCTTCAGTTACTGGCGTTTCTGTTAAATATATTGAATTTATTGACACCAATAAAAGTCTAACAACGTTAAGCGGATTGATAATCATATTCAAAGATGTTATATTTTGCTTTCTATTGCAATAAAAGAACAGTTTACACAGATATTATTACAACGAAAAGACTACACCGACTGTGAGAATTATGCTGCTACATGAACAATTTATATTAACTTATCAGAAATACGTCATCACATAATCTTATTTTATTATTTATTTTAACGTATTAAAGATTTTATTGTAAAAATTATAACTTATCTGGAACACGTACACATAATCTTATCTTATGATTCATTTAACGTAAGATATAAAATTTGTTTATGCCAAATATTGCGACATTGGTATTCGCAAGATTCAATTAAAAAATAATTTTATTATAAAATATAATTGTTTTTAATTTTTATAGAAGAAATTAAATATTAAAGAAATAATAAGAAAGCAGGGGGTATATTTAAAAAATTCTTATTAATTATATTTAAAAATTTTTTTTTTAAATCTAAATATACACAATACGCAGTTATAAATACATAGAAAACATAAATAAGAATTATACAAAAACATTTTTTATATATTTTATTGTTCGACGGTAATTACTTACGCACATAGCACGGATGAGCGTATATACGGGAGCGTTTATAATTAATTTTCGAAAATGATATTTCGTAACATAACTTTATTACACATGGTTGAATTTGGAAAAAAATAAGCTTTAAATTAGGTAAAACAAAATTTTTAATTTTGAAAAAAAAAATTAGGTGGTGAGGGTTTTTAAAAAAAAAAAAAAAAAAAAAAAAATTTTTGTTCATATAACTTTAAAGTACTCTTCAAGCCATTAAAATTTGTTGTACGTTTTTTCTTTATATCTCTTATAGTTTAGCAGATATTTGATCCTAAAGAAAAATACCGTTATTCTTTAAAGGGGTGTTTCACCCCTTAAAACTCAAATTGCGCACGTATAAAAAAATACGTGTCTTTTAGATTTGTGTATTTAACAACATATTTCAAGGAGAATCAAATCGGTTCCGGACAGTTGTGACATGTCCCTTGTAAGAAGTACGTATATATACTTTGCATACTACGAAATATATGTATGAGTATGCATGTCGATTAAGAATATACGACATGTATACATATGTTTTGTAGTATACGAAGTATGTATACATTCTGGACATTTTGAATTGACATTCTTATATTCTTAATTAGTTTTATATATATTATAAAACAAATATGAGCTATATTAATTAATGCTGTTAATGAGTATTAATTTAAATCAAATAAAATTTAAATTAAGGTCTTAATTAAGTTTATATTTAATTGTTTTTCGCGGGTCGATGGAGATAATAATGAAAATAAGCGACAAATAGCTATTCGTTTTCGACAAGATCTTCGAAGGCTCATTGAAGAAGTACGAAATGAATCTCGTTTATGTATGACATGCTTTAGATTAGTTGAATCTGAAATAGATATGCAGGATGATCCTACATGCATTTGACTTAACATCCTTAAACAAAGTGATATGAGAACTTGTCTAATCTGTAATGCTAATAATAATGTTCATAGGCTTTTACCAGTGGCTAGAGCTCAAGTATTTATAAGTGTGAACGTATATATTCCAGATGAAGTTCGTTCTTGTCCACATCATTTAGTTGCAAATGGTTTTCTGTTACAAGCACTTCTTCCGGGTTTGCAGTATTTGAATAGACTTTATAGATTAGTTGGCTATCAATTGCAATGTTTCCTTACAAATCTACAGAAAGTTTCAAAAGCACATGAATCTGACTTTATCAATCAAAATAACTTATCTGATGAAGACTTTAAGTTATTAAGCTCTATGACAAAACAACAGTTTCGTGAACTACTACAGTACTGTGATCCTGTACCTGCACCGAACGGCCATCGATATGTATACGAAAAAGATTTATTGGCATTTCTTTGTAAACTTCGGCAAGGTCTTTGTAATGACTTCTTGAGAGTCTTATTTAATTATCAAAGCAGGCAAGCCGTTAGCTTGGCCGTCGCCACAGTAAGGAAATCATTAATGTCACGTTTCGTACCTCAAAATATAGGACTAACTGCGATCACATGACAAGATTATATTAATAATCATGTAACTGAATTTTCTAATACCCTATACAATCCAGATATTAATAATCCTACAGTGATCGTATGTATAGATGGCACGTATTCTTATATTGAGAAGTCTAGCAATTTTCGAGCCCTGAGACAATCGTTTAGCCAACACAAAGGACGTCATTTACTCAAACCTGCGTTGATAGTTGCACCAGATGGCTATATTTTAGACATTCATGGTCCTTATTTTGCAGATTCTAAAAATAACGACGCTGCAATGCTACGAAACGAGTTCCAAGCAGATGCAGGTACGCTCAGAGAATGGCTAGGAGAGGATGCGATAGTGATCGTCGATCGCGGCTACAGAGATGTATTACCTCTGTTGCAAGCTCTCGGAATTGATTATAAAATGCTAGCATTGCTTCAGCAAGGGCAAAGACAACTTGACACTGCAGAGGCTAATGATTCGAGATTAGTCACAAAAACCAGATGGATAATAGAAGCACGTAATGGCCATATCAAATCAATATTCAAGTTTTTCAAGAATACTATTTCGGTAGTTCATGCAATTAATCTACGTGCATTTTATTTAATTGCTGGAGCAATAATCAATAGGTACCGAGACGTTATATTAATGGATGGAGCTACCGCGGAACTTGCTGAACAAATGCTTCAAAAGGCAAGATCTGAAAATACACTGAGACTGAGAGTTGAAACAAAGTATCTGGCAAGAAGAAATGCCATGTGGAATCGTTTAAATGAAAATCAGATTCTTGATTTTCCAAGACTTGACATCGATTTCTTGAAAGAGTTAACTGTCGGTATTTATCAGATACGTTTAGCACCTGCGTATATTCAAGACAAACTGGTGCGCGATGAATCTGAAGTATTTGAACTTGATGAACACAGAAATGAAGCTGGCCTTCTTAGAGTTCGGGTGTACTCTCGATTCCGCAATGCAACGAAGCATCAATTATAGATTGCTTACAGACCTCATGGAGATGAAAATAATGAACCCATAACGGGTTATTACTGTACTTGTGTATCAGGTTCACGAACACTGGGTTTATGTGCTCATGTTGCAAGTGTTCTCTGGTTTTTAGGATACGCACGACATCAACCGAATACTAAATATCCCAGCGTCACATTACTTAATCACATAAAAGACGCTGCTAATAGATATAATCAAGATGAAGAAATCGAAAGAGAAGTTATTGAACCATTTTGAATGTTTCAATGACAAAAAATGGCCCTTATCAGGGCCCAAATGATGTGCAAATCCGATCGCGCAACCTCCACGTGGTGCACATTGGGTGACGCTAATGCCGACGGTAGTTTGTATACATATACGTACCGTGTGTATAGGCATGTATTACAAATACATTCGAATAACATCGTTAAATAACTTCTTACACTATTTTATACTAGTAATTGCGGGCATCGACATTTTCAACTTTTGACTCATTTTATCTAAAAAACTGGCCATTTTCGGAGCTTGAGCCCTATGCAACTTTTCATCGGGATGTCTTGAACTACAACATACTCCATCCCCAGCCCATTTAACTGTACACCGGTTTCCCTTTATTTTGTGCGGGGTCCTTTATAAATCATTTGTCATTCTTAGCCAGTATGTTTAATATTGAGAAAGGATGTAGGTTTAACAACAATATCAATACTTTCAATCTTATTACTGTTCCTCGGTGTATTTGTTTCTAGGTTTTTCGCGGATTGTTTATTTTTATCGGGGATTCCCGATTCAGCAACTTTCGGATCTATATTTTTCTCTTGCATTTATTTATTTCCGTAGGGGGGTTAAAGGATTATTGAAATTAAATTTCAAATATGAAATTATTTCATATTTTAAAATCTTGGCAGTGACCAAGTAAAATTTGGTGCCTTGTGCACAGATATTTAATTCTAACGAAAAATTTAGTTTCGTTGGGATAACGCAGTCTTCCGCGATCGGCTCTTATTGCCTGTCTTATACTTTAAAGTTAATTACAAAATTATCTGTATTTAAAGTTATAATATCATTTTGTTTTGACAACCGCATGTATATTCATATAATCAATTTAGAAGTCTAAATAGAATGCAACTTTTTCTTTAAAAGCAAAATTGAATTTAAAATATCTAACTTGGCTTTTCGTCATTGTATCTATTGTTTATTAAAAGTCACATGTACGAATGATGAAATTGACATTCCTCCGAAAAAATCTAAATTTAAAAATTTCTAATTCATTAACAATGTTTCAGTTTTTACAAATAATGAGCAATATGAAATTAATGAGTTTTAAAAAGTAGAATCACTATTTTCACATAAACCTAAAAATTAGAAAAATTAACAAGAAATTATAATCATCACTCTCTGCTTATAATGCCCTTAATTGTAAGAAATACACAGGGTGTCTCAGACTTACCATATAATCTGTTAATGGCACATTCCAAAAATTCTAACCCAAACTCTTTTCATTGTATTTCTCTCATACAAGAATGCACTACTTGAGAGATTTATTGGGATTCAAAGAAATTGCATTGTTCTCGAAATAGGAAAATGGTAATTGAGACATAGAAATTGAAAACCTTTTAGCATTTTTAATGTATTATTCTATGCAAGCTTTAAAGAGATGCATAGTTTAAAAGATAATTTATTTTTATAGTTGCTATGCACTTTTGTACGTGTTAATTTAATACTATTTTCTGTAATACTCTGTCGTCTTCTTCAGTCTTAAAGGTTCATTGTGTAGAATAAAAATAGAAAGATAGAATTTCCAATAATACATTTTCTTTTTCTTTTCTTATGGTACATCACGTGACAATGTGTACGACGGGAGGGAGCATTTTAGGTTCACAGGCAAAAATTTCAGGAGAAGAGTGGACAGAGCGTGAACAACGTCCGTAGCGTTCACATCGAACACGTGTTGTGTGCATTAAACAATAATTATACGCGATTGATTTATTGCAATCGCTTCAATTTATGTAATTTTCTATAGTGCCCTTTCTCGAATTTTTGTCATAATGGTAACGATAACATCCTTACCAGACGAATTGATAAACATCATTCTCAGCTACAAGGATATTACCATCGAGGATATCATAACTTCCGATGCGTCTGCAAACAATTTCGTTCTGCAGCCAACTATCCAAAGTATATAAAAAAAAATTTTGTCAAAAGTAATTCTTTATTGTTTATAAATTTTTTATGAATAGATCAAACATTGCATTATCAGTTTTGAACATATTTAAAAATTTTATTCGAATAGTCATAAATATAAAAAATAAAATAAAATAGAGAGTAGAATAAAAAAGAATCTATTAAATAATGATTTTCTAAGAAAGGCAAATCAAATTGATTCTCGTAAATATTAGCGCCTTTTTTCCGCGACGTTAGATGCGGCTCGATTTGCATTGGGAGTTACATTTGCTTGACATTGTTAATGAAATTAAATAAAATTATATAAAATTGGACAATTGCGCGCGCGTATGTATTGCCTATACAGTATGGTAGAAATATAACAATTTTCTATAATTTGGATTATATACATTTGAAAATCGGCATCCTATTCATTTATTACTTTTTTTTCATTTTTGTAATTATTAACATATGGAATCAAATAATAAGGTGTGATACTTTTCGGGATATTTAATAAATTTTGTATATACATATTTCTATATATTTAAAACTTAATAACGAAATCAATATGCATTTATTGAAACAAACAGTTAAAAAGAATGAACAATGGATATTAAGTGAATCTATTAAAAAAACATTTTTATTTTATTAAATATTTTTTATCTCATATTTTATCGAATACAAAAAGTTCACTTTTACATTATTCTTCTAATTGTAAATAGTCTTTATAGAAAAAAGTCTTTTACCTAAGAACATAAATAAAAACACTCATGTATCGCTTGTTTTATCTCTTCGTCGGACTTGGTGATCGATTCTTTATTACACAACTGTATGATTTTGTATTCAAAAAATAACTCAATAAAAATATTTAAGGTTTTCAGTTAACACACATAATAAAAGCGAACGTATAAAAAATGCATTAATGAGGGACAAGACGCAGATTAATTGTCCATTTTATCTTCTTACACATAACATAATATTTATAAATGCATTAAATAATGAAATAATAATTTTCTGTAATTGAAAATTTTATTGAAAACACAAACGCGGTGCCTTTCTACCCATATTTGAAAGCATATACTTTATTGGTTTTGGTATCATTTATATTACAAAATTACGAAAATATGTGTCTGAAATGAAATATATGCATTGTCGCAATGTATCAATCAATAGTTGTTCGAAATTTAAACACGTATTTATTTAATTTAGATGAACATTTAAAAGAAGATATTTATGTACAATGTATTCAATCGCCATCAATATATTCTATTAATTCTATTTACATCGATAAACTTAAAAACTTGCTTACACATTCTCCAGGGATTCTCAATATATTATAGTGCTAACAACTTTATAGATTATGTTCTTGCACAGTTTTAATATGTAAATTTTTCAGACGAACTGGTTGCAATTTGACCGAAAGATATTATTACGAGAGACTATTTCATTCTATAAGGAAATTTGATTTAAAAGTAAAGTGGAACGAAATAGAGATAAACCTGAAACAGTGCTTATGGAATGGCCTGCCATTATTGTGGCACAATCTATTCAAATCCAAAGGGATGTATCTTACGAGTATATAGCAGAATCCTTGGATAATATTGCACTAGAGGTACAAAATTATCTGAAAGAAAAACATCCAGATCATTCGATATTTTCAACGTCCGCTGAAACTTTTTCTTATTGGAAATTAAATAATATATACGATAATCACTGGAACGAAGCGGAAGGAATTCAGCTTATCGATGCACCCGACGAATGCATGTTTGGCAAATTAAATTTTCGACCGTGCAAAGTGAACGATACAAATGTGGAATACATGTATATAGATAATGTAAGTTATATAATATAAATTATAACTATATGTGACGTCATAAAAAGAAAATCGTACTGTGAGCATGGCCATTTGTTTGTTTATGTATTAAAAATATTGTCATTCTCTCATTAATTTATTGTATTTTCTGGCATAGGTATTAAAAGTAGATATGGACAAGATATTATTTTATTGATAATACGAGGTGTGTTCAAAAAGTATCGCGAATTTTGAATTTCTGCGGGTTACGTATATTCGATTTTCGATTTTTTTGTGGCGTTATGTTGGTACTCATGTTTCTCATTTATGCCGACAAGTACGGCCATTTTGAATGTTCAGTTAATTTTTGACAGATGCTTTGCTTGCACGTGTTTTGGCTCGTCTTCGATTTTTGCCTATTCCAAAAAATGGATCAAAGAATCTGTATCAAATTTTGTGTGAAAAACAAAATTAAGTGCGCGGACGCATTCCGAATGTTGACTGTGGCATATGGTGAAGCTACCTTGGACCGAAGCAACGTTTATCGGTGGTACAAAATGTTTTCCGAGGGCCGAGAAGATGTGAACGACGAAGAGCGTGCCGGACGCCCGAGCACGTCAACAACAGACGAAAACATTGATGAAGTGAAGAAAATAGTATTGGTCAATCGTCGAATCACCGTTAGAGAAGTTGCTGAGGACCTAAACATATCGATTGGCTCGTGCCATTCGATTTTTACCAATGATTTGGGCATGACACGGGTCGCCGCGAAATTCGTACCAAAATTGCTCAATTTTTGGCCAAAAACAAAACACTAATAATGCCGCAGCCACCGTATTCCCCAGATCTGGCCCCCTGTGACTTTTTCTTGTTCCCGAAACTGAAGAGGTCCATGAAAGGACGACGCTACGCTACGATTGAGGAGATAAAGACGGCATCGAAGGAGGAGCTGAACAAGATCACAAAAAATGATTTTTTGAAGTGCTTCGAGGATTGGAAAAAACGTTGGCACAAGTGTATAATATCTGGTGGGGATTACTTTGAAGGGGACAAAATAGATATTCATGAATAAATAAATAATTTTTGAAAAAACACAAAATTTGCGATACTTTTTGAACACACCTCGTATATCACAGCGTGGCAAGAAGACTTGGTCTACTTATAACTTGCATTATAACAAGTTCATGTTTTATTGAATTTGGTATTTCATCAATTCATTTATTCAACTGTATATATTGAAAATCAGGATAGTAAGTAGAATAAAATTAAATTTGGATATATCTAAATCTTTTTGATGAGGCAGGTTCTCGCATTGAAACATAACAGTCTTTTTTTCACGCCTTACTTGCGCCATCCATCGTCAACACTCTGTTCTCTCCCGTCTCTTAAGTTAGTCGCAAGCGAACCACGGTCCAAGAGTCAACGATTGAAAGTTTGAATAAAGTTTTTTTGCATTCAAACTATAGACATTATCGAATTTCTACCTCTCCAAGCCTCGATATTCCAGCTACGTTCATTCTCGCCTTAACAGGTTATGGGCCCAGACACCCTATCGGCGTGCGAATATCGAGAGCTCTCTGGTCGAGTAAAAGCGTGCGGGACGGTGTGATCGGCGCGGCCATCACGGTAGTCGAGGAACAGCACGTGCTGTGGTCAAGTCTCGGTTGAGCCTCGTATTCTCGATAGACAAAAAAATATCGTGTAAAGAAACGGACATTTTCTGCCACGAAACGCGTGTGATCGAGTGTCGGTGACGAAATCCTTCTCTTGTCGACACTGCGTGGATCTGCGAGATGCCGGACGACGTGTCGGCCAGGCTGGTCAAACGATTTGACGGCACAAATTTCCAAGGCTGTAAGTTTCAAATTACGGCCGTGCTGATGGCGAACGAGATCTATGATGTCGTCGACGGAACGCGAGTAAGACCGCCTAATGCCGCCGGCGCCAACGCAGAGTTAACAAAAAAATGGATACGAGACAACGCCAAGGCAATGGCAATCATCGGCTGCGCCATGGAGAGCGCACAGCTCGAAAGCATGCTCATCTGCACAACGGCGAAAGCTATGTGGGACAAGCTGAGCGCGGTGCACGAGCAGAAGACGGCGTCGAACAAACTCGTCTTTTTGCAGCGTTTCCACGAGTTCCAGATGTCCCCGTCGGACTCAGTCGTGCAGTACGTCTCGAAAATACTAAACATGACACGGCAACAGATGGACCTTGGAGAAGCCGTGTCGGAAGCAACGATCATAGCCAAGATACTCGCCAACCTAACGTCGAAGTATAGTGTCCTGAGGACGGCCTGGGACAGTGTGGAACCTGAGCGACAGACGGTGGAACATCTTCAAAAAAGGCTCATCAAAGAAGAGAGCCGGCTCGACGCGGAAGGTGATGCAACGAGTGCACTAGCTGCCTCGAAACAAAGAAATTCCAAGGACAGTTCGGAAACGAAGAGCTCTGAAAAGAAGGAAAAACGACGTTCAAAGAAGAATGTCGAGTGCTACCGTTGCCAGGAGAAAGGTCACTACGCCAGCGAGTGTCCTATGAAGAGCCAAAGGGAAAACAACAACAACAAGAGAAGCCAAGGTCAGTCGAACAGCGGGTGCGCGTTCGTCGCAAGTGCGCTCGAAAGAAGCACGAAAGCGGCAGCGAGCGACGGAGAAAATCTGAAGCCGACGCACGAGCAGAGAAAGCAGTTACTAAAAGCCGACACAAAGGATGTCTGGCTTACCGATAGCGGTGCGTCAGCACACATTACCTTCCGTCGGGATTGGATGGAGAACTACTGAGCGGTGAAAGGTGAGAGCATCTTCCTGAGCGACAACGGAAAATGCGATGTTACCGGCACAGGAAATGTGCGAATCAAAAAACTCACGAACGGGGTGTGGGAGCGCGCGGTGATAGAGAACGTGTTACTAGTGCCACGTTTGGCAAAGAACCTTTTCTCCGTCGAGGCATGCGCCGCAAAAGGGTTCCAAGTGATGTTCGAAAAAGATAACGTTGAGATCTTGCGTAATGGTGTTGTCGAAGCGACGGGATTGCGACAATCGAACTCACTATACAGAATGTTCATCCGTGAGCCGCGGTCACGCGGGGAAGCAAATGTGACCGCGCTGGACCTTAGCCTGTGGCACGAGCGACTCGACCACATACACAAATAAGCACTAAGTGACCTCGTTTAAAAGGACCTGGTGAAAGAAGTGAAAGTAAAAAACGCTGAAGAGTTTTTTTGTGAGGCCTGCCAACTGGGCAAGCTACACAAGCTCCCGTTCAACCAAGTCAAAGACAGAGTGGACAGACTCCCGGGCGAGCTGATTCATAGCGACGTGTGCGGTCCTATGTCAACTCGGTCTCTCGGTGGTGCGCGCTTCTTCGTCTTCATTGACGATGCCACCGGTTATCGCCACGTCTACTTCATGCGCCACAAAAACGAAGTCTTTGATCGTTTTAAAGAACTTGATCAATTGTTGGAAAACAAGTTTGGTCGGCGTTTGAAAAAGCTGCGCAAAGACAACAGCACTGAGTACCGCAACTCGAAAATGACGGAGTACGTGAAGTCACGCGGAATCGTCATGGAGTTCGCGGCGCCGCATACCCCGGAACAGAACGGCAAATCAGAACGGAGCAATCGGACGGTTGTCGAGTCAGCCAGGACGATGTTGCAGACGAAGAAGCTGCCGGCGCATCTGTGGACGGAAGCAACAAACACAGCTGTCTACATCCTGAACCGAACAGGACGGTCAGCAGCAGGCGGAAGTAAGACACCGTACGAACTAAAAGCGGAAACCGAACCTCGGGCACGCAAGGATGTTCGGGTCAGAGGTCTACGAGAGGATCCCAAAGGAACTCATAAAGAAATTCGATCTCAGGGCCAAGAAGACCGTACTCGTGGGATACGATGGCGACTCCGAGAACTACAGGTTGTATTGTGACCGAACGGGCATGCGGTTGGTATCCACTACTCCGACTTATCATCACAGGCGGTCCCGCTTTCGTCTTCAGAACGGTCGCCAGTTGCTTTGTTTTTTACTAGCAACAAGGTGGTGTATAGCCGATACGGATCCTGTATTGCCAGAACAGATTGGTCAAGCTGCTTCCTTCCCAATCGTGACTCAAGGCTGCTTCGCTGTCCTTTGGTTAATGAGGGCACTTACGAAGACAGATATCGACTTATATTAATTTCCTCTTTTATTTTCAGGTACTCAATGGAACTTTCGGCTTCAACGGGCCGCTCTGGACCTGAACAAGGATCGACGTGGGATATACACATTGAGGGTGAGTACAACACACTGTTTTATATAAATCCACAACACAGTTTATTTTGCTCGGATACAATGTTCTCGTTGTTAAACTTCCACTCACAATCGCGTGGTTTGACTTTCTACGTAGTTCGGTTTTGTGATAAATTGTTGCGGTTACAATTGTCCGCATACAATATCACTTGCATTAACTTTAACGCAACGCGATGTTGTTTAAACAATACACGCACATCCGGTGAAATCAGATTTGTTCCGTACGCGTAGTTAGTTATTAGATTCGCACGTATCAGCACATGCTGACCCTTTGTTTTGTACAAAGCTTATGGATCGCGGTACTGAGTGTTTACGGCTAGCGCACGTCAGTACTCTCTGAGAATTTACAGCACACAAACCTCGAGTGCCCTGCCGATGCTTCTTTTATAGGCGTCTGCTGTATCGTACCCCTCTCTGGGTCCGCTGACCAATCGGCGCGTCGCTGCCCCACCGCGGAGGCTTGGGCGAATCGCGGCACTCAGGGTATAAGCTCTACTCAGCGAGAGTTCCTATTTCTCATGCCCCGGCTACAAAACCTGTTTCACCCGACTTTCTTTTTCTTTACTAAATAAAAATAAATATGAAACCTCATATGTCATTGTTTCCTTGCATTGTAGAACTAATTTTAACTTATTTTGTATATAATTAAACATTGTTTTTGTTGATACATAATATCATTTTCGTTAATTTTATGAATGATTTTATTAATCATCTTATTATTATTAATGAATAAACATCAATAATCTTTGCGTATTTTCTACTTACCTAATTGTACTTTACAAAATCATAATAACTAACTAATAAAACAATAAAATAAAATAATAAAATAAAAATAAAAATAAAAAAAAATAATAATAATAAAAACAAAAATTTCTGTTGATCGCTCCGACGTGTTTTTGGTCGATTCCGCGCGCATTACCCTTTTAACGATTCTATCATAAATTTTAGGTTTTTTACTGAATCATAGATGGGCTTATATTTTCATGCTGGACTTAATCTATTGTCCATTTAGATTTCTTCTGACTCGATTTTAAGCTTCCAACACTTCTTTGATAATTTGATCTATTCCGTTTCTTCGGTAACCTAGCTGGGAACGGACTAACGCTTGATTTCCGACCATTGGGTTAATACTAAGCGGAATTTATCATCTTTATGTTTCCATCGATCATATCTCAAGAATGTAACTTTTCGCTGAATCATATTTCCCTATTGATCTATTTATATTTATTCACGACGCACGCAAAATAATAATAATTAAAATCAACTCATAATGAAATCTCTATAAATGTAAACTGAATTTCCTTTGTGGCAATAGGTAAGTCTATGTATTTCCTAATTCTATATGGTTATGGAGAATGAGTATAGTAGTAATATAAAGATACATAATTGTGCTAACAAAAAAAATTGCGACTCATGCTAATCGTGAAACCGAAAAAATCAAAATAATAATGGCTCATCTAATGGCCTTTGTGACGACGTCATTGTTAGCGAGTAATTATAAATTAAACAGTACGTCACGTTATACATATATAGTAGGTCAACTAATAATGATAAATACACATCGAAATTTTCTAACTCAGTTTCTAATCTTATTCTACGTGTTTATTTATATATTTACATCTGTTTGCTTAGATCATTTCTCCTGCGGTGTCTGTCATGCCTCTGGTCTTCCATTCCGGGTCGTATGGCATCCATGGGCTGCTGACTGATTGGCCGACTTCCTGCTGCTGCATCGGGTCGCGGTCCGTTTCCGGTCGCAGTATGATCCCGAGACGAGAAAAGTTTCTATTTCCAGGCACGTAGTGTTCCGGGAGAGAACCAGCAGTAACGAGACAGGCGAGCTGATAACGTCCGAAGTCGGGGTCGTCCTTCCGTTTCCGGGCAGACGCGAGGTTAACCAGGAGCCGAGAGAACAAGCAGCCGACAACGAAATCGCTGTCGACAACGCGAGGGTCGGTAACGAGATTGTCGAAAGCGTAGAAGTATCCGATGACGATGGTCCTGCGGACGCCGGAGAAGCTGTCGACAGAGCTGGTCAACAGCGACAAAGAGGAGCCGATGATCCCAGAGCCTTGAGGGATAGAGTCTCAATTAGAATACCAGAGAGGTATCGACAGGTAAACCTAGCAGAGCACCATGTACCCACGACGTTGCTTGAAGCCACGACCGGACCGGAGGCTGTCCAATGGACCGCAGCAATTCAGGACGAGCTCGAGGCACACGATAGAAACGGGACATGGAGGATCATCTCAAGGGTTCCCGGTAAGAAGACCATTGACTCTAGGTGGGTCTTCAAACTGCTTAGAGACTCAAATGCTGAAGCATACCGCTTCAAAGCGCGCCTTTGCGCACGAGGGTTCCAACAGCGGGAAGGTGTGAACTATACGGAGACGTTCTCGCCGGTCGTCAGGTACGACTCTCTTCGCGTGATGCTAGCCATCATAACGCAACAGAATCTTGAGGCCGTACAATTTGATGTGCGAACGGCCTTTCTTCACGGAGAACTGCAAGAGGACATTTTAATGGAAGTTCCAGCCAGCCTGGACATCGACAAGGTGAAGTGCGACGGTGCCTGTCGTGTGCAAACTCGTAAAATCTATTTACGGCCTAAAACAGGCACCGCGATGTTGGAACATAAAGTTCACAACTTTTCTCAAGAGGTTCAATTTCATAGAGACTGAAGCGGACAAGTGCGTGTTCTCCGGGATCCACGATGGGTCAAAGGTGTATCTCGCGCTGTTCGTTGATGACGGCATCATAGCGGCCGAGTCGTCAAAAGTGTTAAATAAAATTATAAACTGTCTGAGCGAAGTCTTTGACATCACGCTGGGCGACTGCACTCTGTTCGTCGGGTTGCAGATTGTTCGAGATCGCATCAACAAAAAGATGTTCGTGCATCAAAAGGCTTACACGGAAAAAATTATTAGAAAGTTCGGGATGAGTTCGGCAAAGGGGGTGTCCGTGACGGCGGATCCCCAAATAATTCTGTATCCGGTCGATTCACAGTAGGATAGCGTTAACGTTCCGTTCCGCGAAGCCGTCGGTTCACTTATGTTTGTAACGAAGCACCTTTCCCGACGCCACGGATCGGCTTGTCGGTGCCAGGATTCGGGAAGAGGGGAGACTCAGATTTGCAATGACACACGGTTGCTCTGGTAAAAATATAGTTTATTCGGGCCACCTTTCAGGGGTTGACCCGTGATTCAAACCATCAATACACAGTATCATATAATGGACGAAACGCGACCAGATGATACGGACGCGGACACGACTTATTACTAGAATTTACAGATAGGAAGATTACAGACGAAGCGCG
Source organism: Nylanderia fulva (assembly GCF_048542155.1). Classification (NCBI taxonomy): domain Eukaryota; kingdom Metazoa; phylum Arthropoda; class Insecta; order Hymenoptera; family Formicidae; genus Nylanderia; species Nylanderia fulva. The sequence continues at coordinate 19,633 of NW_028190611.1, read as the reverse complement.
ATCAGATTATACGGACGCGGACACGACTTCTAACTACAATGTACAGATAAGAATATTACGGACGAGACGCGAGCAGATTATACGGACGCGGACACGACTTATTGCTAGAATTTTCAACGTGGACGCGCGTACGGGCGCCCTGAGAAGGGCGGGCTCCGTCGAGCGTCGATGACTTACGGGCAGGACCCGGTGACCGAGAACGCTCGTCGGCCGGGATGACTGGGAGTGTGGGATGTGAGGAGTGATCCCTGAGTACGCTCGAGGGACCAGGACGGGACTGGTGGCGAAGCTTCAGCTGCGCCGCTATTTATACCCGACGGGACACCCCACTCTAAGACTCGCTTGGAGGGGGTCGAGTGACGGGTGGGGGCCAAAAGGCGGATTTCCAACGTGTTCATGTGGTGGCCCCGAAAGGGGCCGTTTACATGAGCGCGGGTGGTTGGTTGGCCATGCGCAGCTAGTGACGGCTAATCGGGCCGTCACATGTTCCTGGCTATCATGTCCCGCCCGGACATAGCCTACGCTGTCAATTCGGTTAGCAAATTCTTAAATAACCAGAATGCTAGTCACTGGCAGGCAGTTAAGAGAATTTTTGCTTATTTGATAGGTACTTTAGATATCGGAATAGAATACAGTGCTGAAAACAAAATGCTCGAGCTAGTAGGTCACTCGGACGCAGACTACGCCAGCGATGTAGAGATGCGAAGGTCTACTACCAGGTATGTCTTTTGTCTGGCCAGCGGGCCGGTTTCGTGGTCGTCCCAGAGACAAAGGCTCGTGTCCATGAGCACAACGGAGTCCGAGTACATAGCGGCTTCAACTGCCACGAAGGAAGCGGTGTGGCTGCGTTCCTTACTCAGCAGAGTAGGGCACCCTTGCGAAGCGCCGACAACTATACACGTCGACAATCAAAGTGCGATAAAACTTGTACGGAACCCTGAATTCCATAAGCGCACTAAGCATATCGACGTAAGATACCACTTCATCCGCGAGAAAGTAGAAAACGGGTTAATTAAAGTAGTTTACGTTCCTACTGAATATCAGCTAGCAGATATGTTTACTAAGGCACTTTCTAAAACTCGCCTGCGAAAACTATGTATTAGTCTCAGTATCGTTGAGGAAGTTGTCGAATGCTCAAACGGCAGAAGTGATGAGACAGATTCTTGCATTGAAACATAACAGTCTTTTTTTTACGCCTTACTCGTGCCATCCATCGTCAACACTCTGTTCTCTCCCGTCTCTTAAGTTAGTCGCAAGCGAACTACGGTCCAAGAGTCACGCAACGATTGAAAGTTTAAATAAAGTTTTTTTGCATTCAAACTACAGACATTATCTTTGCAACGTAAACGGTTTTCAAGTCCTTTGCTTCGTCCACAAGCTCATACTGCAGATCTGTAGAATACTTGCCCACCAGATTAGTTGCTCGTTTTTCAATTTTATCGTTTAACATAAAGCGTATTTTCCAAAGGACGGAAAAGCTTTCACAAAGCTCTTGCATAAATTTAAAGCGCTCAGTTAGGTCTTTAATCACTTGGTCTAAAATAACATAGAAGACTTCTCTTTTGAATGTCACATCTGCAGTTACTTGTCCTGCTCCGTCGTCTTTATCTTCTTCTTCGTCTGCCATTCTTCTTCGCTTACGACCCCTCTTTGTTTCCTCTTGGAAAGATTCTGGCCATCCGATATTTTTTGCCACGATGACAGCTTCATTCAAAATATTCTCCCATCCTTCATTACGTAAAGCCTGCAACTCTGCTATTAAGCTACTCAAATTTTTACAAGCAACATCAACTGTTGCCCCTCGAGCCTGAATTACTTTATTGACTATGTCAATAGGTTTTAAAATTTTTTCCCAAATTGATGCCATGACTATACATTTGAATGTCCGTACATAATTCTTGAGCCCATTGACGTCACGTTGAGACTCTGCTGATAAGTTGAGGCATGACAATTTATTTAGTGCTTCCGCTATTCCTGGGAGATGAGCAGCAAAAGGTTTTACACTCTCGATTCTGGCAGACTAGCGAGTTTTAGAAGTTGAGTGCAGAGAGTGACCTATTTTTTTCTGTAATATTTCCCATCTTTGGGGACTGGAACTAAATAGATTATACAATTTTTGTACAACTTCAAAGAATGTAAGGGCAGCACTACAACTCTCAGCTGCATGCACTCCGCAAAGATTGATAGAGTGGCACGCGCAGGCAGAATAGATCGCTAGATTGTTGAGAGCCAGTATTCTCGCCTGCACCCCTTTATAAGTACCTTTCATGTTGCTGCCGTTGTCGTAGCGTTGTCCCGACAATCTGCCAAAGGAATTTTAAATTGCTCAAATTTTGATACTATAAGCTGGGTAATGGCTTCCCCTGTTTTTTGAGAACAATCAGCAAATGTCAAAAAACGCTTCAACTTTATAGATTCCTCCAGCTTCATTGATCAAATTTACATATCTTATTAAAAATACAGTTTGTTCAATGTGAGCAGAGTCTGGGGTTGCATCCACAATTATTGCAAAATACTTTGCCTTTTCACGTTTTCGAAGAATATAATTTATTACTTCAACTGCACAGATATATATAAACTCGTTCTGAATATCTGCTGATAAATAGTGTACCTGTAGTCTTGTACCGGTTTCTTGGGAGTGGCGCACTTTCCGTAGATGGTCATTTAGGATCGGATCATATATTGCTAAAAGTTCGAAAAGTCCAAGAAAATTACCATTGGAAAGATCTCCAATTCTATTACTGTCTCCGTGAAAAGCCAAACCCCTCTCACATAGAAACAAAGTTACATGAAATAATCGCTTTAAGATTTTTTTCCACACTTCTTGCTCATGTTGTATAGACTTAAACAATAAATCACTCAATGAAGTGTCCATTTTCAACTTCCTTTGTTCTGTTTTCCATGCAATGTAACAATTCTTGTGCGAAGCACTTCTCTCATGTTCAGGAACTTTGTCATGTAATTTTTTCCACTTTTGTGTAGTGGAATAACGTTCAGATGATGTTAAAGCAGAAGATCGTTGAGATTGTGGAAGTTTGCTGAAAATTCTGCATGGCAGACAATAGAGAGCTTCCTTTGTTCTACTCCATACTAACCAATCTCTAGGCACAAATTCACCATTTGCTAGTTTCTTCTTAAAGATGGAGATCGGCAGTACACTGTATTATCTTCTGGAAAATTTTCAGGCAACTTTTCGTGCGATTTTTTAATATCAATATCAATGTTAAAGGTGGGCGATCCTACATCGAAATATGTCTCAGTCGCAGTGATTGGCGATGCTGAAGACATTAATGTTAAATTACTTGGAAGAGTATAATTACACAGGCCCACAAAAAAAAGTTGTCTGCGCCATGGACTAGACCATGATATTCCCATGTATTTTTGCCTGCTGAAACCGAATATGACCTCAGTTTTGCCCCTACACGTCAGGATTTTTTTCTACAGCCAAAAACACCTTGGAAAATTCATTAAACCTTGAACCAGCAAACTTTATATTTCTATAACCCCGTTATCCTTGAACAGCAAACCCCATAACCCCATAACCCTATAAATCTGGAAATCTAGCAGACTCCCAATAACCACATGACCCGTGGGAGGAGAGAGCCAAGACAGCAGACTCTCAAAAAACCACATGACCCTGGGAGTTATGCGGACAGAAGGAAGGATATACAATAACATACATAATACATAATATAATTTTATAAATTTCTAACTCTGGAATCCTTAAGCACCAAATATTTTATCTTGGAAAGTTTTTAGACATCACAGCTTATGATCGTTTGTGTTTTCGTACCCTCTTATCTTCAAATGATCTGTGGAGTGGGTTCCGTTTACGCTTCGTCCCTTTCACAACACTTTCTCTCATCAACATCCAACAGAAGTCAGCCATCATATTTATATCCCATCTACCCTGGTAACGACGTTCCATTTCTTTGATATCTTGGTGAAATCGTTCTCCTTGCTCTTCGCTGTAATCCCCAAGATTTTCTGGGAAGTAATCAAGATGTGAATGGAGGAAGTGTAGCTCGTAATTCATCAGGCAACCCAATTGCTGATATTTCCTAAGCATATCAGCAACTAATTCTTCATAGTTTTCACTCTTGTGATTACCTAAAAAGTTTTCAACCACCTCCTTAAAGCTAAGCCACGCAGCCTTTTCTTTGGCATTCATTGTAGCAACGAATGCTTCATCTCTCAACATTGTACGGATTTGTGGGCCATCAAAGATTCCCTCTTTCAATTTAGCATCAGTTATTGCTGAAAATTTATTTGCCAAGTATGCATAACACGAACCATCCTTATTTAAAGCTTTGACAAATTGTTTCATTAAACCAAGTTTAATGTGAAGAGGAGGAAGGAGGATCTTGGATGGCTCTACTAAAGGCTTGCTGATGACATTTTTTGAACCGGGTTCCATGGATTCCCTCGCAGGCCAATGTATTTTGACGTAATGGTTTTCGCGGTCTCTGCTATTCCATAAGCATAAAAAGCATGGAAACTTCGTGAAACTTGACTGTTGACCCAAAATCATAGAAAGAAGCTTGAGATCACCACAAATTTGCCAGTTGTGTTCGGAGTATTTTATTTTATGTAACACTATCTCAATATTTTTGTATTCTTCTTTGAGCGTTACTGAATATGCATGTGTATGTAACAACACGGCCTTCAGGCTTTGCTTGGAGGAATCTATAAACAATCTCCACTCTTCAGCTTTGTATACATTCTTTTTCAAATCATTCATCAGTCCTGTAACATCATTGTTACGTCCGGCAATTTACCTTACGGTAAATCACCTTATGCACAAGTCGGTCTTCTCTTGCGTCTACCTCGGTAAACGTTCGAGAAGCTGCTCTCTACTTTTTTAGGGCAACCTGCTAGGCCGGCTATACCCTGGGATGCCGAGAGCTTGAGATTCGATTGAGAAAGTCGGATGGAGAAGGAATTCTGCGGGTCGGGTCAAGAAATAAAGATATTTTACAAGTATAAAAATTGTTTATTCATTTATAAATCCTTTATGTCGACACAAAATCTACTGGTCCTGACTCGGTTCAGGATGAGTTTGGAACTGTATTACAATGTTATTGAGCTCCTGTTCAGAGTCGTTAGATTGGTTAAGATAGTTTATAAAGGAACTAAAATTATTCTGTGCTCCTTCTGGGATGAAATTATTGACGTCGTCGGGAGCGAGTACCACGGTGTCCTCGTCGAAAATATTGGAATTGGGTTGTAAAAATGGATCGTATTCAGGAGATGCTAATTGTTGAGTTTGATCATGGACGTAATATTCAGGGTCAGTTAGAAATTGATGATTTGGATCTATTAAGTAAGTATTTGATTCTGAATGAGACTGTTCAGGAAATTGAGGGTAAGAATAGTCAATGTGTGGAGGAATATTATTAATTGGCGAATAAGTGTCTGAAGAGGGAGGTTGTATGATTATTCGCGTTGGATAAATTTGAACGTTTAGATTTAGAGGTCTTCGAGATCTACGTTCGCGTAGCCTGTGAAGGTGCTGCTCGTTTCGATCGATCTGATTCCTTCGTCGGAAAGGAGAGACCATCTAACGGTTAAATAAATTCACATGAATAAATCGAAAGATAGATTGTTCTATTATTTGAAATAATTGAATATGACTCACGTTTGTAGCGTGATTTACTCGTTAATGAAAGCGAACAAAGAAGAAAGGTTAATCTTATGCGAGAAAGCCCTTCACCTATTAATAAATTAACCTTATGTCAGTAATTATTATAATAAACCTGTATTAAATGAGAATTGGTAATAATGTGGATAAAAGGAAGGATTTGAATAGGAGTATTAATATCTGCGTTGAGAATATTAATACTTGATGTTTCAATCTTTAATAATTAAATCTTAAACTTTGAAATAGTAATTCTTAATGAATAAATAAATCTTAGACTTTGAAGTAACAAATTGTCAATGAATATCAAAATCACTGTCAGTTGGTATGGTAAAGTAATTCGCAATTATTGGAAAATGCAGGGTATTAAAAGCATGAAAGAATAGAGAGATAGGTGTACATCCGGTTATTCCGGGTTCTCAGGTCCTGGTCTTAATAGGCTAATGCTACGTTCACTTTACTAAACGTGCATCTCTGAGATGATTTGCGAATTTACCTTCTGACAGGATATAACTCTAATGGGTATAGAGGAGTTAGGAATAGAGGTTTGAATATAAGTATTAATATCTATATTAAGAGTATTAATACGTGTAGCTTCAGGCATCAATAATTGAATTGTAAATTGTGAATTAATTATTTTTAATAATCATTAAGACCACTGTCATTTGGTTTGGTAAAGTAATTCGTTAGGTTTGTAAAGCAGAGAGAGAGTAAGCAGGGAAGGGTGAAGAAATGTACGGTTGCCCGTGGATTCCGGTCCCCGAAGGTTAATGCGACGTTCACTTTACAGAACGTGCATCTCAGAATCGTAGTAACGAATTTACCTTATGACAGGGTATGGTTTTAATAGTAGCAAATAGGGTAAGGTGGAGTACACTTGTCAAATAAATTTAAATATCAATATGCAAGATCACTGTCAGTCGGTATGGTAAAGTAATTCGCAATTATTGGAAAGTGCAAGGTATTAAAAGCATAAAAGAATAGAGAGGTAGGTATACATCCGGTTATTCCGGGTTCTCAGGTCCTGGTCTTAATAGGCTAATGCTACGTTCACTTTACTAAACGTGCATCTCTGAGATGATTTGCGAATTTACCTTCTGACAGGATATAATATTCTAATGTGTACTGAGGAATTAGCGTTATTCAATTCGCTAATAGGTAGTAGGATACGGGGTTACATACATATATAAATAAGCAGTGATATAATAAAATACATAAGTATATTTATTATAATAGATTGAATAAGTATGAGATATCGGTTAAATAATATTGAATAGTATTGGATAAAATATTAAATAGATCGACGATTGTAACGCAGACGTATGCAGATGCAAATCGTAGATTGGAATAGTATCGGAAACGCAGAGTAATATATGGCTTATGTCTGTATTCAAATTCAGAGTTTGTAATATGAAATAAGATTGAGTTCGAAATTCAGAGTTCGTAATGTAAAATAAGATTGAGTTCGAAATTCAGTGGTTAAATAATTAATTAAATATAATGATTAAATATAATGAGTGTCCGTCGCGCTTTACTATTTAGGGATATGTGAACTGGCTTAAATACTCACAAGGTTAGACAATGTCTTATGTGCCTTGCTATGGTACACTTCGCTACTGTGTTCTTCCCTCTGAGTTGAAGAGCTGAGGAGCCTCGGTACCTCGGTCCGAAATGGCGGCTATGTCTCGATGTCTTCAGAGCCCCGTAGTATTTGCTGGTTGAGTGCTGGATTGTTGTTGACTGGAACCACTGCGACGAAATCACTGTCGTTCCGTGCCGGGAGCCGGGTTTATATACCCAAAAATGGGGCTCGCTCCTCCCATCGGGCGATGTGGCTCAGCCAATGGTAGGAGAGATGTGCCGGGGAAGTACCGGAGACAATCTGTTCCTGGTAGAGATTGCGACGGTTAAGTCCCGGAGAGATGGCTTCTTAGTAGAGATAGCGGCGTTCCTAGGTGACTCATCGCCGGTCGCTCCGACTTTCCTTGTCTATTCTCGGTAGCGATAGCTGTATGCCTTTGTTGGCTATGCGCTCCGACTTATCTTATCTTCTTCTTGGTAATCGATTTTGCAGGTGGCTGGTGACTCATCGCTATGCGGCTTGCAACGGGCCTTGCAGGTTGCAACGTGTTTCAGCGTTGCATCATGCATTGCATCACGCTATTGTTCTAGAACCTTCTAGAATCTTCTGGATGTTTCCTTGCGAGTAAAGCCGAGTTCACATAGTAAAGCGGCTTCCATACATAATTATTTAATTACTTAGTATACTTCTTTATAAGCGATATATATATATAAATATTTCAGGTATAAGAATTTTGTGTGTTAATATATATATGTATATATATAGTGTACATATTTAAAATTTAATACTATTGAATAATATATATATTTAATATTAGTAAAATGAATATTATGTCTTATACTGTCGTTGAAATCGCCGGAGAATACCGTATGTCTTATGCAGTCATTGAGATCGCCAGAGAATATATATAGTGTCGTCAAAGTATACGATTGATATATATATATATATATATATATACGTTCTTAACCTTATTTTAGGTTTTCTCACAAATAATCAATGAGGATTTTAAATATTCATAGTCGAACTATGGTATCCTTATTTAGTACTTTCGAACGTGTGACGGCTACAATGTTACTACGCATTACGTGTACGATTTTTAAGTCTCTTGAATTATGAATAGTTATAATATAGGCACGCTTATTCTTATTTCAGGTTTATGTTTCCTAACGAATGATCGAGAGTAGAGAGTCTTTATTAATTATGCCTTTTATGCTATCAATATTATTAAATTTAAAAGTGAATTATTACTCTGTCGTCATTTGTGAGAAGACATGTTTTAACCTACGAGTAATTATATGTGTGATTAAATATTCGTTATTACCGGTCTTTCATGCAGGTTAGAGATTGTCATGACTAATAGATTAAAGAATAAAGTTTTGAAAAAGTTTGAAGTTTTGAAATTGTCTGGACGTTACATCATGACAGTATACCAGATCTTCGTCTTGAGTAAAGTACTTCCTGAATGATTTATCTCTCGTTCGATAAATTGAAACTTTCGTTCCTTTCGACAACAGATTCTTTTCTTTCAACCTTGAAGCTAGTAATTCGGCTCCATCTTTAGGCAACCCTAATTCTCTGATCAGATCACTCAATTCTTCTTGATTAAATGTTTGAGGTTTAATATTTTTCTATTTGATGAAACATATTCGTCTTCACTTCCGACATTATCATTTTCACTTGTTCCTTCATTACTCTTGTATTCTTCCTCAGATCCTCCATCAATCTCCATTTTATCAAGTGATGAACAGAGATCAACTTCCTGATCTTCTACATCAACATTTTCTGTTGATATAATAGGTTTTGTAACACTAGAAACATTTGCATACGTGATTTTATGCAAATTTAAACTGTTGTATCCTTTTCTTTTTGTCATACAGAAGTAACAATCTTCTTTATTTTTTGGTTCCCCCCAAACTATAAGCTTAGTGAATTTCAATCCTTTGTTATTCTTATTTTTTTTCCATCGATCCATCATAGTTTTGCAAGCACTGCATACTAATTGAGGTAACCAGTAATGATTCCCATCACGCACTTCAGAGGCAAAACATTGTTTATATACTGATTTTAATTTTTCTGTGAATTTTTTAAGATTTTTCTTTAATTTAAGTTCTCCACAAACATAACAGAAAGAATTTGGATCACTATCGCATCTATGAGGAACCACGGAGGATCTAGATGTATTTTGAATAAGTTTAGGATTTTTATTTTGAAGAGCCATGGATATATTGAAAAACCCGCACGTTAGGGATCCTGTTCCGATCGCAGGTGAGTCCGCCGTCCTACGGGTGATAACCCTCATACCTCCGTAGGTCTAAGTATGAGGGCTTTCCGACTTTAACGAGGACAAAGTCAACTCGTTGTTGGACACACTAACTACGGCTTCATCCTCATACCCTAACGCCCCCCTGCAAGGCAGCGCGCCTTCGCTGGCTTCGTTATCTCAGAGGATCGGAAAATGGGAATCATTCTACACATCCTTGATTAAGGCAGTTGTCACCATCTCCAGCATCCTCTGAGGCAGCAGGATTTTCAATTTCAATAACGGAATCAGAGATTCCGTTATCAGAAGAAGAAACTTATCGTTTGGATTCTTAGACATTCGGGCACAATGTAACTATGGGATAGCCACATATATATATAAATTCGATGGCACTCCGTGGACATGATTTGGGACTTCTGATTCGAATGAGTGGAACTTATCATTTGTTCGTACATCCCTTGTTCTGTCCCAGGATTATGGTGTTATAGAGTCATGAGGTTATGGGGCTTGCAGGTATAGGGTTCCAGGGTTCCGGAATTAGTATGAAAAGGTTATAGGATTCTTAGTTTGGCTGTTTGAAGTTGAGTGAGTTACGGAGTTTGATGTTAAGTTGTGGGATCTACGATTTAATGGATTTTTTAAGATGTTTTTGGCTGTAGAAAAAAAATCCTTACGTGTAGGGGCAAAACTGAGGTCATATTCGGTTTCAGCAAGCAAAAATACATGGGAATATCATGGTCTAGTCCATGGCGCAGACAACTTTTTTTTTGTTGTGGGCCTGTGTAATTATCGCGATCGCCCGCTCGCGCATGCTTTCTTCCAGCCGTCGTTCCGTTAATTTTGACAGCGGCCAATTACGCGTAATGCGCTCAGGTCACCTCGCGCAATGTTTGAAATCCGCAAAACTATTGGCGCTTCACGCGAAGATGGGCTCCATCCTAAAAATTATAAAAGAGGAGCTCACACCCGGCTTACCAGCCTTATCGCTTTTCCGCCGTGGACCGCATAACGCAAACCGCATACTTGTTAAACCGCTAAAATTTCGTTGACGACCGCTGCTTATTCCACACTTTAATTTTGATTACGTTCTCTTCTGTGAAATAATTAACATTTGTCATAAGTTGTTAAAGTGTATTTTGTCATTAAACCTTTGTTGAAATTAAACTCTTTAATACAAAAAAAATGACTCATCCTTTGTGTTGCGCGATCCTCTCTCTCGCAGCGCGTTCGTGAACATATTTCTGGTCCTTTGAGCCGGATCTATCGCACCGGCAACCGCAAGTTCGCGAACGTGACTCTTCGTGTGAGTGAAGAAAGTGAGCATCTGTGTGTGCAGCCATCATAGATGTACCCACGCTGGTCGACTGTCAGCGTGAGATTCAAATCCGCATCTCACGTTCCGTGGAGTATTTGAAGAAGCTGGGCAGCTCCAATATCACTACCAGTGCTATCGCCACACGCACCAGAATTTTGGATCAGCTGTGGACGAAGTTCAAAGCGCAGCACGATCTTATCCCAGCAGCCTTAAAAGAAAAGTTCAGCAAGAGCGATTATTTTAAGTCAGAATTGCACGCTGATACGGAGAATCTGTATGTCAATCAAAGAAACATACTTGACGGCTACGCCAAACACTTTCGTGCAGCGAACGTACCTCCTTCTGCCGACACCACGCCAAGGTCGTCACTGCCGCGCATCAAAATACCGCCATTTTTTGGTGCCTACGCAGATTGGCCGTCGTTCAGAGATCTCTTCCTCTCCGTCGTGAGTGGCAATGCGATCTTTAACATCGAGTGCTTTTATCACCTCCGCTCATGCTTGACAGGGCCGGCTGAAAAATTAATCAAGTCGTTACCTGTCACCAATGACAATTATAATCGCGCTTGAGCGATCCTGGACAAACATTATAACAATAAAAAGGAATTGATCCGCTCCAACTTTGCCACGTTCATCGCCGTGCCAAAGATGAAGGGAGATACCGCAGAGGAGTTGAGACGCATTCACAACGGCGTTACTGCCGCCGTCAATGGTCAGGAGAGCATTGGACGTCCAATTAACACCCACGGAATGGACCTCTTCAACTTCCTAGTCACCGAATTGTTTGACGCACGCACGCGTCTGGAATGGGAATCGTTTACGTCAGACTCATCAGAGCCGGCACAAAACAAAACACTCGTTGACTTTATCAGCCGACGGATCCTGACGCTCAATGCCGCACGACCGAAGAGCGTCAGCAAACCGCCCGAAGAGGCTTCACGGATTGCCAAGGCTCACGTCACTAAGCACCAAGGAGCTGAGCCGCCGCACTGTACACTGTGTCGTGAAAGGCACACCTTGATGACCTGCCGAGATTTCAAGGCCAAGACCGTCAACGAGCGTAAAGCATTTGTAGAGACGAACAAGCTCTGCTACAACTGCTTAGGAAACCACCTCTTATCTCGCTGTCAGTCAAAGAACTGCCTTACGTGCGACGCACGACACCACACTACGTTGCACGGAGCAACCACGTCTTCACAGGCAGCTGAGGCCACCACACGCGCCACTACACTGACCACGACTCTTCAAGATCGAGATCATAAGGCTGTTCTTGCTACAGCTCGAATTAACATCGCCGATCGGTACGGCTTACCACACGCCGTACGCACCTTGATCGACCAATGTTCCGAGGTGTCGATCATTTCTAAGGCCTTGGCGCAACGTCTCCGCCTGCCTCGAGTCTCGACGGATCTCTCTATCTTCGGAATCGGAGGGACCCGCTCAGGATCAGCTCGTGACAAGGTCACGCTGCACGTCACGTCAGACGTGACCAACGCCGAGCTCCGCGTGGTGGCTTTTGTGCTGCCCCGCATATCATTGCAGCAAGGCTTAGTCTCGCGAGAAGAACGCAGCTGGCCTCATCTCGACGGACTCCAGCTGGTCGATCCTCGCTTCCTGGACGACGACCCAGCTGAGCTACTGCTGGGAGCCGAGGTCTACTCCTTGATCCTCGAGGAAGGTCTCCGCAAGGGTGACTCAAGGATGCCGATCGCCCAGCAGACCAGCTTGGGACGGATCCTGTCCGGCGGCTACGACGCAACAACAATCAACGGACATCGCCGCACATTCCGGTGCACCGCCGATCACGACCTCGCCGACCTTCGTTCGACGCTTTTGGGAGCAGGAGAGCGAGCCAATAACTCGGGCTCCACTTACTCCCGAGGAAGCTAAGTGCGAGGAATTGTATGTGCGCACCGTCACACGCACGTCCACCGGGAGGTACATTGTGAGGCTACCACTTTCATCACCGCCGACGAATCTTCACGAGACTCGCCGACCAGCGGAGCGCCTCCTGAGAGCCATGGAGACCAAAGGCAGCCGAGATCCTCGATTTGGCGACCTCTATCGCAGCTTCATGCAGGAGTTCGAAGACCTACAACACATGAAGAAAGTCAACATTGCAACTACAGCGGATGATCTCAAGTGTTACTTACCGCATCACGAGGGTCCTGAAGGAGTCGAGCACGACGACAAAACTCCGAGTCGTATTTAACGGCTTTCAACGCACACGGGCCGGTACTTCGCTGAACTCTCATCTGTTGACTGGGGCGAATCTTCTGCCAGCGCTCAACGACGTGTTGCTGCGATGGCGTTGGCACCGGTACGTCTTTGTCACCGACATAGAGAAAATGTACCGCCAAATCCTCGTACATCCTGAGGATTGCCGTCTTCAAACAATCCTGTGGCGTCACAATAAGACGGACAAAATCCAAGAATACGAGCTGCTAACAGTGACCTACGGTATGGCTTGTGCACCGTTCCTGGCCATATGAACGCTGCGGCAACTCTGTGCAGACGAGGGGACGCAATTTCCTCAAGGGGCCACAGCACTTCGGCGGGACTGCTACGTCGACGACGTGGTCACCGGCGCAGACAACCTCGACGATGCCATCAACCTCCAGACGGAGCTGCGCTACCTGTGCACGGCGGGCGGATTTCCACTGAGGAAGTGGGCCTCAAATAACTCCGAGGTCCTCGCGGGAGTCCCTCAAGAGCATCGGCTGCAGCAAGGACCGCATTTATGGGACGGAGAGAGCCATTCGACTTCAACTAGTGGCACTCTTTCAAATAGTGGCACTTCTTCTAAAAAATCGGGCAGATTTTCTTTCAAAAGTTCCACGTACGTCTGGCCAGTTAAAATATCTGGTAGAATAACGGGCCCAAGTATTTGGGTACCCATTATTCCAGCCCAGATATTTATTTTCCAACGTACTTGAAAATTTTTGAGCCGCGTTACTCTGGGATTTTCTTCGCTCCAATAATGCATATTGTGCGAGTTAAAAATATCTTCTTGTGTGAATAGTGATTCATCACTGAATATCACACGGAAAGAAAATCTGGGATCTCGATCCACTTGTCTCAAAAAATTTTCGCAAAATGTTCTTCTTGCCTGATAATCTTCAGCTCGTAAATGTTGCACGCGTGTATAATGAAACGCGTGCAACTTTTCTTCTTTGAGCGTTCTTTGTACCGTCGAGTAAGAAAAGTTGTGTTCTCGAGCAACCACTCGAATACTCGTTTCAGGATTATCTTCGAAAGCACGTACAATTCGCTCCGTATTTCGCAAATTTCTTGCATTGCGATTTTTTCCAGTATCGTGTTTATCCGGAAGGACACTGCCAGTCTCGTGTAATCTCTGAGCTGCTCGAAGTATAACAGGAGCCGATGGATGTCTTGCTCGATTTGGATATAATTCGGCGTATCTTCTTGCAGCTACGTGATACTGCCCATGACACTCGCCGAGTGCCATTAGCATATCGTAATATTCTTCGTTTGTGTACGCTGCCATATCGTCCTCTTAACTCTTGTAATAATCGAAAGATTATTGTTTGCATTATCAATCTTCATTTAATTTATACAATCCGCGGGGTGTCGCGATTTCCCCTTCCACGCCTTCCGCGTCGAATAGCGGCACGCGACACCCGCGACAGCGGCCACCCGCGAATCGTATAAATATAAGATGCAGATCGAACCGACATTCAACCGACCGGAAAATCAAACCGACATTTTCTGTATATATTAGTTTCTGTTTTTTTCGTACGCATGCAATACGAGTTATGTTTATGATTCTGATCACTTATTACCGTATCGTACAACGTTGGCGAAACATTTTCATCTGGAATTTCACACGTTACGTATTTTCGAATAAACGTAGCAACTTCTTCATCCGGCGATTTTCCTAATACTGGAGCATCTTTTATCCAAATCATACAATGCATGTGCTGGATACTTCTACGTTGATATTCCAGTCGCCAGAAGTAATGAATAACCTTTCCTATTGGATTATCGGACGAACAAATAAAATCAATCATGGCTTTGAATTTTATGCACATGAATCTAGAAGTACTTACAGGATCGTATGCGATTAGTTCGCTGATGCCTAACTTCTCTTTATCGGGATTCATATCTCGTAAATATTCACCCAAATCGGACCATTTCCATTCACTAGGACTCAAAGTCAAAAACCACGTCGCTGGACCGTAATGCAAAGTCATGCATTTTACATTATTGGACGGTTGTCGCCAAAATTGATCCGTATTTTCCAATTTTGCGAAAATACTCATTAAATTCGATTCTAATTGGTAACCTTTCAATTCGTTCAAGTATCTACCAGCAGTGTATCTTTCTCGTGGGTTAGTAACCATCATCGTATAATAGATACCACTTTTCAACTGTCGGTAGTTAGCATCATTGAGAAGGAAGAACAGATACTGCAGATTCAACCTGAATCTACTATGTTTCGACATCAATCGTGTTCTAATAAATAAATATTCCGGCAATGCAAAGTTTCTATCTTCTCGTTGTCCATTGACATCATCAGGATATAAATCAGGGAAACACATGACATCCAGATATTTATAACGGTTATCCATTGGAAAATCTTCAATTTTCACCATTTGATAAAGCTTCAATGCAGATTCGTTATCGATTCTTTTCGCGTGTATTGGGTATATTGTATACTGATCGTTAATATCCGAATGTTCAGTGATTTGTGTGAGAAAAGCCGTACGTTTTAAAACGGTTTGATCATTATTATTTTTGTTTTGCTGTACATTGTACAAATTTAATGCTGGTAATTCCTCAACCACCTCATTTATTTCGTCAATGTCGCTTTCCTCATCGACAATCCTATATTCTGTTTCCTGCAACTTATCCTTTAATAGATTATCAGATGACGCTGGAAGACGAATTTTTGAGTAATGAGGAT
Organism: Nylanderia fulva; assembly: GCF_048542155.1. Classification (NCBI taxonomy): domain Eukaryota; kingdom Metazoa; phylum Arthropoda; class Insecta; order Hymenoptera; family Formicidae; genus Nylanderia; species Nylanderia fulva. The sequence continues at coordinate 3,912 of NW_028190611.1, read as the reverse complement.
TATTTTCTTTTAACCATTGTAAAGCCTTATACATTTTATTAATATCTATCAAATTTTCCCAAACCACTTTAGATTTCTTGGGTATACCTCGAACGAGAATGTGCAACTCGTGATTCAAATTTATAGGATCTTCCGGAGGACATACCTTATCCAATGTTTCTTGTAAAGGCAGAGGCAAATGAAATGTTCTACCTTTTCCTAAACAGAGTTCGATTATATAAGTTTCTTGATTTAAAATGTGCTATATTTAAATCATTTAATTATTTTTTTTGTTCAAGTACAATTAACAGCAAAAACTGCATATACGTAGGTATGTATTTGACTCTACTGCCATTACTTGAAACAAATACATTATTCGATATTAACAAATTGGAACTCTGGAATTATTGCGATAAATATTATATTGCGATATAAAATTACGAGTAATTTTTTTTCATTGTACAGACTAGATTTAAATTTTTGAGGACCTTCTTTTGAACATGACTTGACCTTTTCATTTTTATGATTTTTTGGAGATAGGGTGAGAGAGGACGAATGAGGGTAAGAGAAGACGAGATAGGCGAAAGAGGGTGAAAAAGAACGAAAGAGGGTGAGAAAAGACGTACGCGGGTGAAAGAGGTGAGAGAGAGTGAGAGAGGACGAAAGAGGGTGAGATAGGACGAAAAAGGGTGAAAGAGAATAAAAGAGGGTGAGAGGACGAAGGAGAGTGAAAGAGGACGAAAGAGGGTGAAAGAGAATAAAATAGGGTAAAAAAAATGAAAGAGAGTGAGAGAAGACAAAGGAGAGTGAAAAAGGACGAAAGAGGGTGAAAGAGGTCGAAAAAGGGTGAGAGAGGACGAAAGAGGGTGAAAGAGGACGAAAGAGGGTGAAAGAGGGCGAAAGAGGGTGAAAGAGGACGAAAGAGGGTGAGAGGGAATGAAAGAGGGTGAGACAGAATGAAAGAGGGTGAGACAGAATGAAAGAGGGTGAAAGAGGGTGAGAGAGAATGAAAGAGGGTGAGAGAGGACGAAAGAGAGTGAAAGAGGACGAAAAAGGGTGAAAGAGGTCGAAAGAGGGTGAAAGAGGACGAAAAAGGGCGAAAGAGGGTAAAAGGGACGAAAGAGGGTGAAAAAGGGTTAGAGGGCAAAAGAGGGTGAGAAAGAGCGAAAGGGGTGAGGGTGAGAGAGGACGAAAGAGGATTGAAAAGGTCGAAAAAGGGTGAAAGCGGACGCGAAAAAGGGTGAAAGAGGACGAAAGAGGGTGACAGAGGACGAAAGAGGACAACGAGGGTGAGAGAGAGTGAGAGAGAATGAAAGAGGGTGAGAGAGGACGAAAAGGGTGAAAGAGGACGAAAAAGGGGGGGAAAGGGGGGACAGGGACGAAAAGAGGGAAAAAAGGCGGAAAGAGGGGTTGAAAAAAAGAAAGAGGGGAAAAGAGGGCGAAAGGGGAAAGAGGGGAAAGAGGGGAAAGAGGAAAAGAGGGTGGGGGAGAGAACGAAAAAATAAAAAATTTGGGCCGACGAAAGGGTGAGTTGGCGAAAGAGGTGGGAGTGGGGGTTTGGGGGTGGGGGGGGGGGCGAAATGTGAGGAAAAAGGGGGGGGGAAATTTTGAGGGGGGTGAGAAAAATTTTTAAAAAAGATTGTTTAATTTAGAAGAGCGGTGGAGTGTCTCCGCCAGGGTTAAAACCCAAAAGCCCTTTAAAAAGCCTACCGTCCCTTATCCTGACACCAAAAAGTCCTTTTTTTGGAAAAGGTTAGAACTACTAAAATATAAAAATTTGAATTGCAGGGTCTTTAACTAAAAGGCGGGCATCGCCCCGGTTTTGACCCAAAGAAAAAAAAAATCGCAAGCCGCCGGAGAGCAAGCGAAAAAAGGAGCAGAAAAAGAAGAACGCCTTCGCGCCCCCGGGCGAAAAACCCACGCACCAAAACCCCAACCACCCACCCGGGGCCCCCAAAAAAAAGCCCCCCACCAACACCCACAAGGGCCACCCCACCCCCACCCACCCCCCCCCACGCCCACCCCGCGCCGCGGGACACGCGGGGGCCCCGCGCACCGCGGGCGGCGCGGCGAGGGCCGCGGGCCCGGCCCCCCGGGGCGGGCCGCGGGCAGGGGGGGCAGGGGGGAACCGGGGAACCCGGGGGAGGCGAGAAACCCGGGGGGGGAAAAAAGGGGGAAAGGAACAAAAAAAGGGGGGGAAAAGAAAAAAAGAGGGAAGAGGGAAAACGCGGAAAAGAGGGGAAAGGGAAAACAAAAAAAATGGGTCAAACCCCTTTGGGCTCTTTTACCCTCTTTCGTCCTCATTATACTCTCTTTCGTCATCTCTCTCACCCTCTTTCCATTCTTTTTCACCCTATTTTACCTTCTTTAGCCCTCTTTCACCTTTTTTCACTTTCTTTCGTCCTCTCTCACCCTCTTTTGCTCTCTCTCATCCTCATAGTTGTCGTAAGACACGCATGGATAAATAAGGCGCTGAAGCCGTGTCGTACGTGACGGTGAGTAAACGATAATGAGCAACCGGTTCATCGGGTGAGGGCGCCATAATATCTTTTGAAAGTCAGTGTCTATCGGTATTGAAACCATGATCTGTCTGACCATTTTAGCGATGTCAGCAACGAGAACTAAACGATGAGTTCGCCAGCGCATAATAATAGATAAAGATCCGTCTGCAACTTGGGACCTGTTAGCAGCAGATCATTTAACGAAATCCCATTGTTCATAGGACTCGAGGCGTTGAATACAACCCGTATTGGAGACGTACTGCTACTTGCCTTCACCACTGGATAGTGAGGCAGATAAAATGAGTTATTATTAATAACCTCTCTTGAAGAACAGGGCCATATGACCCATCTGTTCATATTCCAAAATAAAGTTACAATAACTTGCAGCCAAGTCAATATTACGCTCTAACGCCGCTCTAACTTGTCGAAAGCGCCAGAAGCGACGTGAAGCAAACGACCGACCTTGGTTATGTGATCCGTTCAAAAAAATAAGCGAACAAGATAACGTTCCATAGGTAACCTTGAATGAGTAGATGCGAATGCGTTTCGCACTCGACCTCTTCTTCAGTGAGGGAACTACTAGCAGAGACTTCCTCTATCTCCCAAAACTGCTTTAGTAACTACGCGTCTGTACTAGAAGAGATAGAGCAGTGTCACAAAGGCAGGTAAACGAGGATTGCCTGAAGGCTCCTCGTTGAACGGACCGAGGACAACCCATCCAATATGGTACGGTACGACCAGGGCTTCTGTCTTTGGCGTAGTCCGTCTAGCACAATGGAAACCATAACTGCAGCTCCGATCCATAGATCGATCGGTTCCACCACCGGAACGTATCGGGATCCGCGAATTGTAAGTTCTGCAAATAAGGATACGTAAACAGATTAACAGTAACGCTTAGGCGTATACGAAGTTAATATAGGAAGGATGAATGCGTCACTGTAACCGTAGCGCTCGTAGCCGAGCTTGCGCTTAGATGAGTTTAACTGCATGATGAGAGACTCCAGTCGATTGGTCACCTATGCCAGTTGACCTTGACATATACCTTACTACGTTTTGCCTTCAAACACTTGGACGGCCCTTTAGTTATAAACGTAGCCTCCGAGCCTGTATCAATCAATGCTCGAATATTTAAACAACGAGCCTTGTTACTTACTTACAGAGATTCGAGGCAGTGGCTTGCAAACGACCATCAGCTGATGATTGGAGGAATGTGGGAGGGGCCAGGAACAGCTAACGTAGCTGAAAGGCTGGCTTTGAAGGTATGTGGTTTTAAACATTATATTTTATATAACCCCTTTTTTGCAGGAATATCGATCGCGTTGGCCACCGCTATTTGGAGCCGGGGGAGGTTCCGGATGTTAAACCCTAAAAAAACCTTATTCAAACCCCTTTAAAAGACCTTAAAAGACAACAAGTTCTTTCCGCACCATCA